>NC_061508.1:300007020-300021252 GCF_022539505.1 Lolium rigidum
TGTCTCTCTCCAATAAAGTGAATGTAAGGATCCATTTTATTCAAACAAAACAAAAACAAAAACAAATTGACGCTCCAAGCAAAGTGCATAAGATGTGATGAAATAAAAATATAGTTTCAGGGGAGGAACCTGATAATGTTGTCGATGAAGAAGGGGATGCCTTGGGCATCCCCAAGTTTAGACACTTGAGTCTTCTTAGAATATGCAGGGGTGAACCACCGGGGCATCCCCAAGCTTAGAGCTTTCACTGTCCTTGATCATGTTGCATCATACTCCTCTCTTGATCCTTGAAAACTTCCTCCACACCAAACTCGAAACAACTCATTAGAGGGTTAGTGCATAATAAAAATTCACATGTTCAGAGGTGACACAATCATTCTTAACACTTCTGGACATTGCATAAAGCTACTGGACATTAATGGATCAAATAAATTCATCCAACATAGCAAAAGAGGCAATGCGAAATAAAAGACAGAATCTGTCAAAACAGAACAGATCAGTAAAGATGGATTTTATTAGGCCACCAGACTTGCTCAAACGAAAATGCTCAAATTGAATGAAAGTTGCGTACATATCTGAGGATCATGCTCATAAATTGGCTTAATTTTCTGAGCTACCTACCGGGAGATAGACCCAGATTCGTGACAGCAAAAAATCTGGAACTGCGCAGTAATCCAAATCTAGTACTTACTTTTCTATCAAAGACTTTACTTGGCACAACAAAACTTAAAACTAAGATAAGGAGAGGTTGCTACAGTAGTAAACAACTTCCAAGACACAAATATAAAACAAAAATACTGTAGTAAAAACATGGGTTGTCTCCCATAAGCGCTTTTCTTTAACGCCTTTCAGCTAGGCGCAGAAAGTGTATCTCAAGTATTATCGAAGGGTGGTGCACCTACAGCGGGGTTTGGAATTTTCTCAACCATGCATAGTATATTGGATACATAAGTTTCAGCGTCTCCCTTTTCATTAGTCTTGGGCTTGCTACTCTCATCGAACAAATTTTCAGGAACAAGCCAAGCATAGTTATGTTCTAGTGCATCATTCATAGCTAGGAGTTTACATGGTATTGGTGCTTTGATCTCTCCACCATCATTAGTATTTTTAGTGTACCTTGTTCTATCCATATCCATTTTTTCAAGGAGACTAACAAAATTAGTATGAGAACCAAGCATATTAAATTTAGCAAAGACCTTTCTAGCCTCTCTTGCTAGACCACCAAATTCTCTAAGAAGGGTTTCTAATACAAAATATTTCTTTTCCCCTTCTTCCAAATCACCAAGTGTAAGAAACATGTGTTGGATTATAGGATTGAGATTAACAAATTTAGTTTCCAACATGCGAACTAAGGCAGCGGCAGCAATTTCATAAGTGGGAGCAAGTTCTACCAAGTGTCTGTCTTCAAAATCTTCAGTGGTACTGACATGAGTGAAAAATTCTTCTATATTGTTTCTCCCAATTATAGACCCGCGTCCTACCGGTATGTCTTTTGTGGTAAAATTAAAAGGAAACATGATGAATCAAGTAAAGTAAATGCAAGTAAACTAATTTTTTTGTGTTTTTGATATAGCAAACAAGACAGTAAATAAAGTAAAGCTAGCAACTAATTTTTTTGTGTTTTGATAATATGCAGCAAACAAAGTAGTAAATAAAATAAAGCAAGACAAAAACAAAGTAAAGAGATTGAGAAGTGGAGACTCCCCTTGCAGCGTGTCTTGATCTCCCCGGCAACGGCGCCAGAAAATGTGCTTGATGGAGTGTATTTCACACGTTCGTTGGGCAACCCCAAGAGGAAGGTATGATGCGCACAGCAGCAAGTTTTCCCTCAGAAAGAAACCAAGGTTTATCGAACCAGGAGGAGCCAAGAAGCACGTTGAAGGTTGATGGCGGCGGGATGTAGTGCGGCGCAACACCGGGGATTCCGGCGCCAACGTGGAACCTGCACAACACAACCAAAGTACTTTGCCCCAACGAAACAGGTGAGGTTGTCAATCTCACCGGCTTGCTGTAACCAAGGATTAACCGTATTGTGTGGAAGATGATTGTTTGCGAGAGAAAACGAGTAAAAACAAGTATTGCAGACAGATTTGTATTTCAAGTATTAAAAGAATGGACCGGGGTCCACAGTTCACTAGAGGTGTCTCTCCCATAAGATAAAAGCATGTTGGGTGAACAAATTACAGTCGGGCAATTGACAAATAGAGAGGGCATAACAATGCACATACATGACATGATAAGTATAGTGAGATTTAATTGGGCATTACGAAAAAGTACATAGACCGCCATCCAACCGCATCTATGCCTAAAAAGTCCACCTTCGAGTTATCATCCGAACCCCTCCGGTATTAAGTTGCAAAGCAACGAGACAATTGCATTAAGTATGGTGCGTAATGTAATCAACAACTACATCCTCGGACATAGCGCCAATGTTTTATCCCTAGTGGCAACGAGCACAACACAACCTTAGAACTTTACGTCACATCGTCCCGGTGTCAATGCGAGCATGAACCCACTATCGAGCATAAATACTCCCTCTTGGAGTTAAAAGTAAAAACTTGGCCGAGCCTCTACTAGTAACGGAGAGCATGCAAGATCATAAACAACACATATGTAATAACTTGATAATTAACATGACATGGTATTCTCTATCCATCGGATCCCGACAAACAGAACATAGAGTATTACAGATAGATGATCTTGATCATGTTAGGCAGCTCACAAGATCCAACAATGAAGCACAATGAGGAGAAGACAACCATCTAGCTACGGCTATGGACCCATAGTCCAGGGGTGAACTACTCACTCATCACTCCGGAGGCGACCATGGCGGTGTAGAGTCCTCCGGGAGATGAATCCCCTCTCCGGCAGGGTGCCGGAGGAGATCTCCAGAATCCCCCGAGATGGGATCGGCGGCGGCGGCGTCTCTGGAATGTTTTCCGTATCGTTGTTTTTCGCATCAGGGGTTTCGCGACGGAGGCTTTAAGTAGGCGGAAGGGCAGAGTCGGGGCCGGACGAGGGGCCACACCATAGGGCGGCGCGGGCCCCCCGGGCCGCGCCGCCACGTGGTGTCGCCACCTCGTGGCCCCACTTCGTATGTTCTTCGGTCTTCCGGAAGCTCTGTGGAAAAATAGGCCCCTGGGTCTTCGTTTCGTCCAATTTCGAGAATATTTCGTTACTAGGATTTCTGAAACCAAAAACAGCAGAAAACAGGAACTGGCACTTCGGCATCTTGTTAATAGGTTAGTTCCAGAAAATGCACGAATATGACATAAAGTGGGCATAAAACATGTAGGTATCATCAATAATATGGCATAGAACATAAGAAATTATCGATACGTCGGAGACGTATCAGGGTCTACCAGTGGCATGTGCAAAACACAAGGACCTCCAGCTCCGTGTCAGAGGAGTTCTATTTCTCTGAAGTATCGGCTTTCAACGGAAGGAAAGTGATCGGCTTTGGTTGACTCTGTGTGGCAGTTTTCGCTGCGTGTCCACATCACTTTCTTCGCCTCGACTGAGGCTCGGGGGGCAACTGGCCTGGTGGATGCTCTGTTTTTGAAAGCCGATGGGGTAGCCATCGGTTAGTCCTGTGTCGCGATTTTCGTCAAGGGTGGTGATCCAACATAGCTCAAACTCATTGGTCGAAAAGATGAAGGATGGAATATGAGAGACCAATGCGTTGCTATCGGCTCACTGAGCATTGGCTAAGTGGGCAATCAGCGAAATCGGTTTGAGAGGAAATCGGCAAAATCGAAGGAAGTTCTTCATGGCAAAAGGAATTTTTTCATTGATACTAGGATTTCTTACAAAGAGGAGCCGATTGCTCAAACAAAAGGGAAGCAGATTGCTACCACTAGCCCTATGCTAAGTGGTCTCTACTCTAAAAGCCGTCGCTGTCCTCGTCATCACTGCCATAGCCGCCGCCAGTGCTGCTTCTGGTGGGCTCCTCGTTGCTGCTATTGTAACCTTCAGCGGAGGCTTCTTCCTCGTCATCATCATCGTCATCATCTGACCAAGCCCAGCCACGGATGCGCTTTGGTGGCGGTTCGTCGGAGGAGGTGTCGTCCTCCTGTTCTTTCTTCGTGTCGGAGGAGACGTCTTCGTCTTCGACATCCACTTCTTCTTCTTTGGTGATGGAGGTGAATTTACCCCGGAAGGGAGGGTCGTCGTCATTACTCTCCGCCGCCAGGTCTTCGTCAATCAGGAATCGGAGGTCATCCTCCCCGTCAGTCAGGGGCATGGCGCCGTCTGACCAGACAAGGTCCTCGGGTCGGCCCTCCGGCACGAAATCGAAGTCCCACTCCTGCTCGTCCCAATGCTTGGGAGCGCGCTTATTGTACGCTTCCATTTGGTCGTGCTCTGGAATCGACTTGCTTGAGGAAGAGGATTGGAGAGAAACGGAAGAGGAGGAAGAGGACGACATGGCTATGGAAGGAGAGGGTTTTTTGGCTGATGGCTAGTTTGGAGCAGGGGGATGAAGTGGCGAACCGTTCGACACAGATAAATAAAGGGGGTGTAGTGGAGATTTAATGCCATAACGGTTCTCGAGGACGTGATGCCGAAATTATCAATTCGTGCAGAGAAGCCCAGGAGCCGAGGCGAAAGGATGGAAGATTCCGCGGCAGTTTCTGCTCTGCCACGACATGACCCGACGAAGGAAAAGCATAATGATTTTGGAAATGTCATTTCCAAAACCAGGGGGGCATGTGTTATCACCAGAATTTGACCGGATCAGAGGTGGGCCGCGATTGAAGATGGACTTGAAGAATAAGTATATAAGAAATACATGAATCGGCCTTGTGTACCAAGTTTGGGCTAAATTGCCTGTGTATCTGTACCATAGTAGGATACGTGTCGGTTAGGAGTTAGAGTTTTACCCGTGCACGGTTTGGTGCACGCCTAAATTAGAAAGTCCCCTGGACTATAAATATGTATCTAGGGTTTATGGAATAAACAACAACCAACGTTCACCACAACCAATCTCGGCGCATCGCCAACTCCCCCGTCTCGAGGGTTTCTTACGGGTAAGCACCATGCTGCCTAGATCGCATCTTGCAATCTAGGCAGCGCACGTTTACTCGTCCCTCATGCGTTGCTCGTGCTGAAGCCTTTTTGATGGCGAGCAACGTAGTTATCATAGGTGTTTTTAGGGTTAGCATTGCTCTTCGTATCATATGCTATCGTCGTGCAACCCTTAGGCATCTAGCCGCCCTTACGCCTATCACGGGTGTAAGGGCGGCACCCGCTTGATCATCGTTTAGTAGATCCGATCCGTTACGATTGCTCCTTGTTCTTCAAGGATTAGTTTAATATCTGCAATAGTTAGGCCTTACAAAGGGTTGGAGGATCCAGCGGCGCGTAGGGTGTCGCTTTATCTTTATCTTGATCAAGCAGGACCACCATATATTCGTACACCTTGTATGAATCATGGGTGGATCGGCTCTTTGAGCCGATTCACAGGATAACCTGAGAGCCGATCGAGGCTCGTATTTAACGTTTACGTGTATGCCATGCAGGAAACTAAGCGAGGCATCATCCAACACCTTCCTCGACCAGGTATAGGTCAGGTGGCACGCCCTTGCATCAGCATCGGACGTGTGCGCAGAAGGCTTTGCGTGCCGTCGCTCGGAGGGACCAGGGCCAGCCGCAGCCCTGGGAGATTCCCGGCTCTACGGTGTTGCCAGTCGCTGCCCGCCGGTGGGTTTCTGACCGCAACAGCGTGAGAGAGAGATGCGGGGTTCGGCGCCGCCGGTGATAGGTCTGAATTGAGCGGTCCGGGGGGATAAGATCGACACTGTACTTATTTCACATCGCTTTGAATTTTGGAAGCGGGAGGGGGGGGGGGATTTCGGCGGGAATTTTGGGGCAGAGTTGAAATTATTACTGGTTGGTGGAAAACTGTGGAACCCTAGCCTACGAAATCCCAGGTCTGAAGCTGAGGGTCCTTTTGGTGTGGCTTTTTGGCTTTTGGATTTTGGAAAACAAAAGAATATAATATTCTTTTGTTTTCCAAAATCCAAAAGCCAAAAAGGCAAAAAAAGCCACAACAAAAGGGCCCTGAGTATGTTCGGGGTCAAGGGGATATGCTTGTTGGTTCTTGGGTGCATATGATCTCTTTATTTCGAAATTCATCTTCTATACATTTTGAAATGTCAAAAAAGAATAAAACGAAAAATGCATGTGTACTTCTTCGCTTGCTTTATACACATAAAATATTTCAATGGAAAATCGAATAGTAATTTGGGCTATGTAAAAAAGAGTTACTCCGTAAAAAAAAATGTGCTAACCATAAGGCTTTTTATGAGACATGTTTTCTCTCTTTTTTTACATCGACCATGAAAAAAACTTGTTTTTTTACATCAACCATGAAAAATACTTTTTTTTACATCGACCATGAAAAATACTAGGAATTTGCTAAGAGCATCCACAACGTGTAGCCAAAAGTGGTTCCATATTTGATTTTTGGCTTTTGGAACTAGTTCCATACATTGTAGAGGTAGTTCCAAAACCAGAAAAACAAGGAACCGGAGGAAGTAGGTGCTCCGATGCCAAATTTCACTTTTGGCATTTGGAACTAGTTCCCTACATTGTGAGAGTAGTTCCATATTGGCTTTATGTGTTGTTTTAGCTTGATGGCGGAACCTGATGACCCACAAGTATAGGGGGTGTATCGCAGTAGCTTCGATAAGTAAGAATGTCGATCCCAACGAGGAGCAGAAGGTGTTGACAAGCAGTTTCGATGCAGGATTCACTGTAAATGCTCACAGACAAGTATTCAGGGGGTTTTGATGTAAAAGATGAATAAAGTACAAGTAAGTAAAATGCGAGAGAAATAATTGCAGCGAGTGGCCCAATCCTTTTTAGCACAAAGGACAAGCCGGTTTGTTTACTTATAATGACCAAACGTTCTTGAGGACACACGGGATTTTAGTCTAGTGCTTTCGCTACATACGGTTAATTAATCTTCATTGTTTTGATAAGTGTTGTGTGGGTGAACCTATGCTAATGTACCGCCCTTCCTAGGACTAATACATACTTGTGATTATACCCCTTGCAAGCATCCGCAACTACAAGAAAGTAATTAAGATAAATCTAACCACGGCCTTAAACTGCGAGATCCTGCGATCCCTCCCGCATCGATATACCAACGGGGGCTTAGGTTTCTGTCACTCCGGCAACCCCGCAATTGGCAAACGAGTACAAGATGCATTCCCCTAGGCCCATAAAGGTGAAGTGTCGTGTAGTCGACGTTCACACGACACCACTAGAAGAATAACACCACAACTTAAATATCATAACATTGAATATTACTCAACCAAACTTCATTACTAACATTTAGACTTCACCCATGTCCTCAAGAACTAAACGAACTACTCACGAGACATCATATGGAACATGATCAGAGGTGATATGATAATGAATAACAATCTGAACATAAACCTTGGTTCAACGGTTTCACTCAATAGCATCAATAACAAGTAGGAATCAACACCGGGAGAGTTTCCCCTATCAAACAATCAAGATCAAACCCAAATTGCTACAGCGGTGACGAGGTGCAGCGGTGGAGACGGCGGTGATGATGATGAAGATGATGGTGATGGTGATGGAGATGATGTCCAGCTCGATGACGGTGACGATGGCGTCGATTTCCCCCTCCGGGAGGGAATTTCCCCGGCGGATTCCTGCCCGCCGGAGAGCTCTTTTCTCTCTGGTGTTCTCCGCCCCGCAGAGGCGGCTGTAACCCTTCGTGAGGATCCCTCTGTGGCTTAGGTTTTCGGGACGAAGGGTTTCGCGAAGAAAAGGAGGCGAAAGGGGATGTGGGGCCCCCACACCACATGGTGGCGCGGCCGGAGCCATGGGCCGCGCCGGCCCGTGGTCTGGCCCCACCTTGGGTCTTCTCGGCTCCCCTTCCGGCTTTCTCCGTCATCCGGAAAAATAGGATTTTTGGTGTAATTTCCTTCCACAGTCGATCTTCCGAAATATTGCATCCTGACGGTGCTTTTTCCAGCAGAATGCTGGCTCCGGTGCGCGATCTCCAAATAATCATGAAACATGCAAAATAGATGAAATAACATAAGTATTGTGTCCCAATATGAAATATATCAATGAATTATGATATAAAATAGTGATGCAAATTGGACGTATCAACTCCCCCCAAGCCTAGACTTCGCTTGTCCCCAAGCGAAACTGAACTCGGTAAACAGGACCACATGTTTATGGAGTGAAGAGTCGATAAATAAAATACGGACAAGAAGCATCATATTCATTCACACAAGACATTATAGTAAACAACTTCCTCATATAACTCAACTTGAAACAAGTATAAGGTAATAACAAATAAAGGTGCATAAGGAATCTTAATTGGTGATGGCAAACTTTGTTCTTGGTCAGAGAACAGTTAACAGATTATACTTATCTATTGAGCAGCACTCTCATATTAAAGCTTATGGTAAACTTGCATACTCAATCATATTAATCATTGATGACCTTCAAAGCTATATTCATTCAGGTAAAACTTGTACTAAACAAGGAAGAGTAAAGACATGATGAAGCAAATCACAATATAATAGTTTGATCACAACAACTCAAATGCTTGCTTGAGATGGAGGGAGATAGGTTTACTGACTCAACATAAAGTAAAAGATAGGCCCTTCGGAGAGGGAAGCAGGGATTAAATCATGTTCTAGAGCTTTTTCAGTTTTGAAATCATATAAAGAGAATAAAAGTAAAGTTTTGAGAGGTGTTTGTCGTTGTCAACGACTGGTAGCGGGCACTCTAACCCCCTTGCCAAACAGACCTCCAAAGAGCGGCTCCCATGAAGGACGTTATCTCTACCAGCAAGGTAGATCATCCCTCTTCTCTTTTGTTTACACATGTATTTTAGTTTATTTAAGGATGACACTCCCCCCAACCTTTGCTTACACAAGCCATGGCTAACCGAATCCTCGGGTGCCTTCCAACAATCTCATACCATGGAGGAGTGTCTATTGCAAACTTAAGTTGCTAATCGATGAATCGAGCAAAACATGTGAAGAGAATTATTAATGAAAGTTGATTAATTGGGGTCTGGAAACCCCGTTGCCGGCTCTTATTGCAAAATTATAGGATAAGTGGATGAAGCCACTAGTCCATTAGTGGAGGCTGCCTAACAAGGCCGAAAGATAAAACACCACATACTTCCTCATGAGCTATGAAACATTGACACAAATAAGAAGTAATAAATTTTGAATTGTTTAAAGGTAGCACATGAAGTATTTACTTGGAATGGCGAGAAAATACCATGCGAGTAGGTAGATATGGTGGACACAAATGGCATAGGTTTGGGTTCAGGTTTGGATGCACGAGAAGTATTCCCTCTCAGTACAGGTCTTTGGCTAGCAAGGTTTAAATAGCAAGCATAAGAGTTGAGGGAAACAAACAAATATACATGTGATAGAAACAATCATGCATCTTACTTGTAAGCACAAACAATCTTAACTTCAGAATACTAAGCTAAGAACTGATAAGAAATATAATAACACCTTCTACATGTATTTCCTCTACTCTTCTTAAATTCAAAGTGTTGTTGCTATTGACCATTGCTAAGTTTGCCAAAACCAAATAGATTTACTCAATGCTCCCAAAGTGGTACCAATACTAAAATCAAGATCAATCATATAGTGGAGATTGCAAACTAAAATAAGATGTGCAATATGTAAATGATAAGACTTCTCATTAATATTCCATAACGATAACTCACACCAAGGGATACATAGACAAACTAAAGGAGAGATACTTCCACACTGCAACCCATCTTATATGATAATTTCCCTACTCATGATATGACACTACTTGATAGTAAAAAGTAAAAGGTAGTGATGATGTGATACCGCGGCACTCCCCCAAGCTTGGAATAAACCAAGGGGATGCCAATACCGATGATGAATTACTCCTTTGGCGATGGTGGTGACGAATTCCTGACAAGCTTCTCAATAAGCTCCTGAAGCTCATCAATCTTGTATGTGAGGTTTCGAATCATCTCCGGATTGTGCTCGACGCGGTTAAGAAGTCTGTCCGACGGCGAGTCCCAACTCTTGGACTTATTTCCCCACTCTTCACCCTCAGGCTTCCTCCTTCCTGCAGTGTTAGAGCGATCTATATCTCAATTGCTAGGCAATGCTGCCCTGGGAGTCCCTTCAATTTGATTATTGAAAATTAGATTGTGGAAGGGATGGTGAGTGCCTGATAAAGATGTCTTCGGAGCCAGGTAATGACGTGGAACCGCTCCTCCAGTGCGAATTCTTGCGCTCTTGTTTGCACTAAAAGGGTTGTCCACCACCTTGATGCTTGCGATGGTAGCACGCGGGTGTGCGCGCAAATCTTCCTCCACCTCTTCTTCATCCTCTTCCTTGATGTCCTTGTCCTCCTCTTTCCACTCAAGATCTTGATTATCTTCATCCAGAAGCTCCTTGCCCTTGTTCTTGGAGACCATGGTGCTTCTAGATCAAGGAAAAATCCTGGCAGAAACAGCTCAAAACAGAACACGTCGAGAAAACGATATACGGACCTCCAGGGGTCCGGGGGATTATATAGTAAAAAATTTCAGAACAAACGGAAAGTACCAGGTCGAACCAGAGTCGGAGAGGGGCGACGAGGCGGCCAAACCACAGGGCGGCGCGGGCCCAGGCCAGGCCGCGCCGGCCTTTGGTGGCACACCCTCGTGCGTCCTTTCCACTCCGTTTCGATTTCGTAATTTTTCATATTTTCCAAAAACAGCAAAAATATTGTTCGGAAAGTAAATTGCGAACTTTTCATTACCAGTACTGTTACCTATTCAAAGTCGAGTTCTGGCGGACTGTCAATTTTTCCTTTGATGAAAGCCTCCGGTGTTTCCACTTGAATAATATCAATATCAACATTATAAGAATCACCCGAGATATAATGCTTGAGTCTTTGCCCATTCACCACTTGCGTAGCATTGCCTTGAAGAGAGCTAATTTTAATTGCTCCTGATCGATAAACCTCATCAATGACATATGGTACTTCCCATTTTGAGAGTAATTTCCCTGCAAAGAATCTAAGACGAGACCGATACAATAGGACTTTATCCCCAATATTAAACTCTCTTTTGATGATCCTTCTATCATGGCATTTCTTAACTTTCTCTTTAAAGAGTTTAGCATTTTCATAAGCTTCACTTCTCCATTCATCTAGAGAACTTAATTGCAGCAACCTCTTATTACCGGCTAGTTTAGGATCTTTATTTAGTTCTCTAACAGCCCAATAAGCTTTGTGCTCTAGTTCTAAAGGTAAATGACAAGCTTTTCCGTAAACCATTTTATAAGGTGACATTCCCATGGGGTTTTTATAAGCAGTTCTATAAGCCCATAGTGCTTCCTTCAATTTACTAGCCCAATTCTTTCTAGATTTATTAACGGTCTTTCCCAAAATAGATTTAATTTCTCTATTTGATAATTCTACTTGACCACTAGTTTGAGGGTGATAACCAGAAGCAATTCTATGATTAATACCATACCTAGCAAGAGTTTTTCTAAAACCTCCATGAATAAAATGAGAACCTCCATCAGTCATAATATATCTAGGAACTCCAAATCTAGGAAAAATAATATCTAAAAGCATTTTTAAAGAAGTTTCACCATCAGCACTTTTTGTGGGTATAGCTTCTACCCATTTAGTAACATAATCAACATCAATAAGTATATGAGTGTTACCTTCTGAAGAGGGAAAAGGTCCCATGAAGTCAAATCCCCAACAATCAAATGGTTCAATAACAAGAGTATAATTCATAGGCATTTCATTGCGTCTGGAGATATTACCAACCCTCTGACATTCATCACAAGATAAAATAAACTTCCTTGCATCTTTGAAGAGAGTTGGCCAATAAAAACTTGATTGTAGAACCTTTTGCGCAGTTCTTTCTCCGGCGTGATGTCCTCCATAAGCACTGCCATGACGTTTACTCAATATCTCTTGTTGTTCATATTCGGGAACACACCTTCGCAGAATACCGTCCACTCCTTCTTTATATAAGTGTGGGTCATCCCAGAAATAATGCCTCAAGTCATAAAAGATTTTCCTCCTTTGCTGAGCTGAAAAGGTTGGAGGCAAGTACTTGGAAACAATAAAGTTTGCATAATCAGCATAACAAGGACTGTCTCGCGAGATCACCTTTATTACAGCCAATTGTTCATTTGGAAAACTATCATTAACAGGAACAGGATCATAAGCAATATTTTCCAATCAAGACAAATTATCAGCAACAGGATTATCAAGCACCTTTCCTATCTACAATATGTAAATCAAATTCTTGCAAAAGAAGTACCCATCTAATAAGCCTTGGCTTAGCATCTTTCTTTGTCATAAGGTATCTAATTGCAGCATGATCAGTATGAATCGTAACTTTTGAATCAACAATATAAGATCTAAACTTATCACAAGCAAAGACTACAGCTAACAATTCTTTTTCAGTTGTAGCATAATTTCTTTGAGCAGCATCAAGAGTTTTACTAGCATAATGAATAACATTTAATTTTTTATCTACTCGCTGTCCAAGAACAGCGCCTACAGCAAAATCACTAGCATCACACATAATTTCAAACGGTAAGTTCCAATCAGGAGGTTTAACTACAGGAGCAGTTGTTAAGGCTTTCTTTAGAGTTTCAAAAGCTTCCTTACAATCATCATCAAAAACAAAAGGTACATCTTTTTGAAGAAGATTAGTAAGAGGCTTTTAAATCTTGGAGAAATCTTTAATAAATCTCCTATAAAACCCAGCATGACCAAGAACACTACGAATACCTTTAACATCGCTCGGATAGGGCATCTTCTCAATGGCTTCAACTTTAGCTCTATCAACTTCAATACCTCTCTCGGAAATTTTATGTCCCAATACAATTCCTTCATTAACCATAAAGTGACATTTCTCCCAATTAAGAACAAGGTTAGTTTCTTCACATCTCTGCAAAACTTTATCGAGGTTTCGCAAGCAATTATCAAAAGAATTCCCATAGACAGAAAAATCATCCATGAATACCTCCACAATACTCTCACAAAAGCCATGAAAAATAGCGGACATGCATCTTTGGAAAGTAGCAGGAGCATTACATAAACCACACTACAAGAAAAGTTGCCATGGCCGACGAAGTTGAAGTCGCGCCGTGGTTGCTGGTGTACCATGGCCGACGATTTTGGTCCCTCCGTGGTGCATGTCAAAACTTTTTTTTCTCATTTTTGAGGCCACCTAGCCCGACGAAAGCGGCCAAAACGTCGCGTATGGTGGCCCGGGACGTGGTGCATCGCGAATTCTCGGGTTCGCCGGCCGAGTCAACGCAAATCCGCACCGCCGAGGGATGTAGGGCCCTGATGGCAGCCTCTCTGGCATTGTTTTTTTCTCGATCGCGCCATCTCGTTCAACGTTCTCCGATCGAGCCGTTTACGATGCAGGATCATGGGTCCCGCATGTCATCCTCTATGAACCAAAATTCTTTCTATTCTTGGATTTTTTTGACCCCCGATTTCTGGCTACTTCCTTTTTCTTTTGATCCCTTGCCGCCTTGGAAACGTTGAGACCGTTGTCTGCTAAATGGGACCCGCATGTCATCCTCTATGTGCAATCAACTTTCTTTTCTTGGAGTTTTTTTTGGCACCTCAAATTTGGTCACTTGCCTTTTTCTTTCGATCCCCTGCCGCCACTCAAACGGTGATACCGCTGCTGCTAAATGGGACCCGCATGTCATCCTCTATGTACTATAAAACTTTCTTTTCTTGGAGTTTTTTTTGGCACCTCAAATTTGGTCACTTACCTTTTTCTTTCGATCCCCTGCCGCCTCTCAAACGGTGATACCGCTGCTGCTAAATGGGACCCGCATGTCATCCTCTCTGTACTATAAAACTTTCTTTTCTTGGAGTTTTTTTGGCACCTCATATTTGGTCACTTGCCTTTTTCTTTCGATCCCCTGCCGCCTCTCAAACGGTGATACCGCTGCTGCTAACTCGGGACCCGCATGTCATCCTCTATGTACTATAAAACTTTCTTTTCTTGAATTATTTTTGGCACCTCATATTTGGTCACTTACCTTTTTCTTTCGATCCCTGCCGCCTCTCAAACGGTGATACCGCTGCTGCTAAATGGGACCCGCATGTCATCCTCCATGTACTATAAAACTTTCTTTTCTTGGAGTTTTTTTTGGCACCTCAAATTTGGTCACTTGCCTTTTTCTTTCGATCCCC
>NC_061508.1:300021352-300054195 GCF_022539505.1 Lolium rigidum
GAGTCGGTCACCGCGAGGGCTACCGCTCGGTCCATGTCGGCATTGCCAATCGATGCGACGACTTTGACAGGGCTCAACGGGTCGCGCTACAACACTTAAAATCGATCGAACCTTTCGTGCGGGAGCACAAAAGCATGATCGAGCAAGTATTACATCGATATGGGCCGGCCGAGGAAGATGGGTGATGTAACCAAAGAGCACAACTCCAGCTTCACGCGTTGGTTCAAGCAAACTCAACTCGGTTGAAGCACAGAGAAAAAGGCCATCTACCGAAGATGAAAAACTCATATACACCTTATCACAGGGCCCCGGGCATAACGTAAGGACCTATCAGGGGTACGACATCAACGGTTACAAATTCTACACCGAGGAAAAGGACAGAAATAGTGAAAATCAAAACTCAGGAGTAACTATGCTGTCATACGCCGATGACGAGACTAATGTCAAGGATAGATTTTTTGGAAGGATCGAGGAGATATGGGAGCTCAATTACTGTGGAGAGACGGTGCCAATGTTTCTTGTGAGATGGGCCAAGAAGGTCGAAAAAGAAGGCCGATATTTCACCACCATGGTTATACCCGATGCAAAATCGAAGAACGCATCCGCGAAAAATGAGCCATGGGTACTCGGTAGCCAAGTTGACCAATGCTTCTTCATCACCGATCCGTCGAGGCCTGGCCGTGTTGTCGTGAGGAGGGGCAAGAGGAGCATCATAGGAATGCAAGGAGACGCCTACGAGGAAGACTTGGACAAGAACGGTGACCCCAACCGCCGCCCTTGTATCGACAGTAGCTGAGATCGACGCCATCCAGAAGGTAAACTCATTAGTTACTCCTTGGCGTCATCTTCTTTAACTATATATGCCTTTTGTTACTGCCATCTCACAATGCCCAACATGGCGCCCCTGACTCAGGATGAACAGTGCATACTTCTGCAAACGGTGGAGCCCGGCGGCAAGTTGGTGGAAGTTGCTAGCGGCATCGTCATGGCTTCCCGCGTTATGCACGGCAATGCATTGGAGGAAAACGTGGTGAAGGTCAAGTTGGTAATGGTAGTGTCGGAGTACCGCTACGCCATCCCCTCCTTTCAACCTCCGGGCATAGACGAGGGCGACGTTTTGTCCCTTGGGGATTGCACCTCATGGCTTATGCAATGGCCGAAGAACCGTATTCGTTCGGGGGGGGTCTTCCGAGTGCTAAGAAAAGCATCGGCGCCACCTCCCCTATCATCCGGCCCAAGATCGCCAGCGCCGACAACACCCTTAAGGAAACGGCGGTCGCCGCCCCAACTACCCTGAAGGAACCGGCGGTCGCCGCCGCCACCCGGAAGGAACCGACGATCGCCGCCACCACCACACGCCACAAACAGCTTGTTGGGAGCGCTACCGGAACGACCGTCGACCGTACGCAAGGTACGCCAAGCGGCGGCATCGCAACCGCCACCACCTAAGGTCCAGGACATGGCGCCACTTGATGGCAACGATGTAGATGAGGATGATGACATCGATGCCTACATCAACACTGGCGCCTGTAGCCAAGATATGTACATGCCTCCTATGGATTAAAATGCCTTCCGCACTCACGGCGATCAACTTGGTCGTCCCACTACAGTCACGAAGCAGCGCCTGGTCTTCACGGGTTTTTCTCAAGACACTCCTCCGGAGGCTGGCAATCCAGCTCAAGTCAAGCCTGCTACCGTTTTCAGCCCTAACACGCCGCGTAAGACGATCATCTGGGAGCCACCCAAATCAACCCCAACAACCTCGTAAGCACCACCAACACCGACCCCATCAAGCACCCGAAGCACCACCATCAGCACCACCAGCACCCCAGTAGGTCGGTGAAGAAGGCAAGGAAGAGAGGACCCAAGAAGGGCGCCTCTTCGAGCCAGCCGCTCTCCCCGAGAGGATCCGGGCCGACGACATGGTACCACCTACACCGGATGGCTTGCCCCGGTGTCATGAAGTCGGTAAACCGACACTCGCCTCCGGACATGGAACACCTCGCAAGTGGACCAATGCTCTCTTTGCGAGCACACTATTAATTATCTAGAGAGCGTCCTTCTTAAAGAAAAGGATCCAAATTACCCGGCGTTCTTGGTCAAGGTGCCGTCCGACTCGAACTTCGTCAATGAAGACCCAGCGGATATCTTCTTCATAGCGTTTGAGGACGTCTTGAACCTATTTCACTCGAAACGGCTCGACTATAACTTGGTCCGCCTATACGCGATCAATCTTCGATGAAGATCAACAGAGAGAGACCCCGCCACATCGCGGTAGCGGATCCCTACTACATGCGCGATAGCCAGCTCCAGGACGGCTCAAGGACACGGACCAAGGCGGTGCGGTACCTCCGTAACTTCATGCTCATGTACAAAGAGAGCAACACCATTCTTCTCGCTCGTCTTTCCCGAGTAAGTACACATCCGCTCACGGCCGTCGTAACTTATGCTTTCTTATATATTTCTTCCATTGCCGATCATTTCCAACATTCCATTTCAATTGCATGTGTTGAGCAGGGACAAATATTGCACACTCATCATCCTAGATCCGAAGTGGTCACTAGCCCGAAGATTTCGACTCGTCGAGTATGACGACGAAGAAAGACTACAAGAGAATAAGGGGTGTTCTCGATGAGGCTATCCTTGGCTACTCCAAAAATGGAGGAACCTTTGACAAAGAATGGGCAATATATCGGGCCGGACACTAAAAAGCCCGGGTTCAAGCACGTGATCGACTTCCCTTGTATCAAGCAAGCCAGCTCGGCATCATTAAGGAGGCCTTCTATGTCCTCCATCACCTTAAAGGGTTTGTCGAGGATGCGAGAGATGATGTCTTTGCCACCTAGTAAGCAGAGACCCCATTAAAATGTCTGGGGAAATCAAAGATGATGATCTTACGTAAGACTTCCATCGCATCCAAGTAAAGCTCTCGGAAATTATCTTACAAGATGTATCCAACGCATCGGGGCTCTTACACGCAATCGAGCGTTGCCTAAGAGGGATATCGAAGAACGCCTACATAGGCAGTGGTGATGGAAGGACGTGGACGACGAAGGACTTGTACAAGCCGTCCTCGGAGCCGCTCAAGAAGACGTCTCGTTGACCGAGGCCGGTGTGCCTAGCATTACTTTGAATCGATGGACAATTTGTACCGTGTTGTAAACTAAAATTGCTTAATTTGCTCGAAACGGTGGTCGTCGTTGTTGGACTTCAATTACTATTGTAGTCGTTATCGTTGAACCATATTACTTATGTGATACCGATGCTATATGTCTTTTTAGGTTTATTATTATTTCCTTGCTTTAATTCTTGTGAATATGTATGCATGTGAACCCTCTAACTCTTTCCATTGCGTTATATACTAATATGCCTTATGTCCATAGGGATGACGTACTACGTCGTGTTCGAGGGGCGGGTTCCAGGAGTGTACGAGGAGTGGGAGGAATGCAAGAAACAGGTGCACAAGTTCGGGCGGCAACTCGCTACAAAGGGTACCCGACTAGACACCGAGGCGGTTGCCAAGTGGAGGGCGCACCAAGCGAACAAGAGCAAGATGAAGACCTTCCTTGTGCTATCGCTCTTGCTCACCATCGTCGTGACGATACTCTATTTCATCCTAGTGTAGGCGGCGGCCGGTGTCACTTCGTTTGTATCTAGAGATGATGAGAACTTAATTAATTTGCATGGATTATGAGTTGTATGGAGCTATATGTATAACTCGATCGGGCTCTAAGTAATGTGATGATGATGTGATGATTATATATGTCCATATTATATCCGTCTATATTATATCAGATATAACCTGTATACGGTGTATAAAACCAAGTATAAAACCTGTATAATACACCAGGGAGTACAAAATCGAGTATACCCGTAGATTGTTCGTGGCGCACCAATACATAATTCCGTGGCGCACCTATTTCGTGGCGCACCTATATAACATGCGCCACGGAACTGCTTATTCTCGTGGCGCACCGGACCTAGTGCGCCTACGAAACCTTAATTCTGTGGCGCACGGCCGTGTGCGCCACAGAAACCTTATTTTTGTGGCGACGTTTCTGTGGTGCACCTCCCGTGCGCCACAGAATCCCATTTCCGTGCGCCACTGATGAGGCTTTTCCTACTAGTGCTTATAGGAAGTCGGATCCGCGACGACCCATGAAGTATCCGGATCCAATACGATGCATAAGGGAAAGCGAATCCTTGACATACACGGCAATGTAATATTCCGTAGTTAGACACCTTGTATTCCAGCTAGGACTCTCCTTGTAAACCCTAGATCTGTGCGCCTTTATAAGATGGATCTCAGGAGCCCTAGAGGCACAACCACAACTCATTGTAGCAACGCGAAAGCGCCCAGATAATTCCAGACAAGCAGCAGTAAGCCCTGTCATCGTGCAGGTGTTCCGAAGCTGGGTAAATCGCCTAACACCGTCCAGAGGACTCTCGCGCCCGATGGCCCCTTGTAAGGGTATATTACCCCTATGTGTGGTTTTGGTAATTAATGACAACCCCTATGGACTAATGTTTTCATTGAGTTTATATGAAGGAATATTCCATAGGTACTACTTGTATTCCATGTGTTGGATTCAAGTATGAATGCCATGAAGATAAAGATACACCTTGTGTATTGGCATCAAGATCATCGATCAAGATAGTATGATAGAGCATGAGAAGATACAAGGTTGACCAATACAAAGAGTGAAGAATTGATTCAAGTTTGGTCAACACATGAAGCATGAAGAATGTGCCACGTGAAGTCACATGGTATCTTTCCATGGGCATGCATGGGCATGCATCAAAAGTGAGATCTCATATAGCCCATGAGAGGATGACGGCAAGTGGTGATCGTCATCAAGGTTGAGTTGGACAAGTTCAAGTTGAGCATCTCGAGAGGATTATATTCTTGAAGCTTGCCGTCCATGTGATGATAATGGACATGTGAAGATGTACATCAATGGAGCTTTCCCATCATAATGTATGGGGGAGCATTTGTGAGTCTTCACGAAGTAACGATGATCAAGTAAGGCATTCCGGTTTGAGTGGAGCTTAAAGAGATATCATCAAGATCAAGCGGGATGCGCAAGGCAAAGGTATGGCCTTGCTAGGTTTTTCTATTACCGGTCTCAAGGTGGTTGTTGGGAGACCGGATTATAGGATAGATAGCCGCACTATCAAGAGGGGCTTTTGGTTGGGTAACTTGATCACATCGTCTTAGGGAACTCAATCCTTTGCATACTTTGCATATCCCTATTGTTTCTTGGTGTTTCTCTATGAGAGGTTCTTGAGCTTGTTGCTAGCTTTACAACAAGCCCAAGTTCATCGAAACGGAATCCGCATACATCTTCTATTGCGTTTTCGAGTTTGGACATCTTCACCGTTTCTTGACGGTGGAGACTTCCTCTCTAAAAACATCTAAAAATATCCTGTGAGGAGTCTCCATATTTGGTTTCATGTCAATTGGGGTCCGGACACAAAAGTTATCACAATTTTTGTATAACATGTTTTTCCTGTTGGCTCGGTTTCTCACCCGGAGCGACCGGGCCGGTGGCCGTCCCCACGGCCGGCCCGGTTCAAACCGGCCCGTGGACTCGGTGCCAACCGGGCCATGTACTCGTAAGACACGTAGTGTCCCGGTCATGGCCTGGTCATAGGCCCGGTTTGGACCGGCCGGGTCCGGCCCTCGTCCGGTCCGGATCGGGCGGTGGACCGGCCTCCCCGGCGCAGGATCCGCGCGACAAAGACCCGCCCCGGTCACGACCCAACGCCTGGTCCGATTTGGACCGGCTTGTCCGGTCTGTGGCCTGGTCTGACCGGGCCCTGGAACGGACGGCCCGGCCCCAGGCCCGGTTGACCGGCCTCCTCGACGGTTGATTCAACCCAACTTTTTCCCAACGGTTATATTTGCTCTTGGGCTATAAATAGCCCTTCTTCCACCTTGGGCTTAGTAGTTCTTCCACTCTCTCTCCTCCATTGTTGACTTTGAAGAACTTGCCCTCTCTCTTGATTCCCCCCATGATTCTTGCTCATTCTTGAGGGATCTAAGAGAGGAGATCTAGATCTACAATCCCCACCAATCCATCTCTCCTCTAAGTGAAGGGAACCCTTTGGATCTAGATCTTGGAGTCATTTGTTGATTTCCTCTTTGTTCGTCCTCTCTAATCTCATCCTAGCATTTGTTGCTTTGGTGGGATTTGAGTGTGAAGGACTTGAACACCTCTAGTGTTCTTGCTTTGCTTCATTGCATAGTGTTGAGATCTCCACCACGATTAGTTCGAGTGAGAGACCGTGAGCTTGTTACTCTTGGAGGGAGACCTCCTAGTTGGCTTGGCGGTTGGTGCTCCGGTGATCTCTTCAAGGAAGATTGTGAAGAGGCCCGGGCTTCTCCTTCATGGAGCTTGTGAAGTGGTCTTGGAGCTTGCCATCTACGGAGTGGAGGAAAAGCTAACCATAAGGAAAGGGCCATTATCCTTCGTGGGTTTGGCTCGGAGAATAGGGTGAGCCTTCGTTGCGTTGGGGAATCCTTCGTGGGACCTCCACTCCTCCAAACGTGACGTACCTTCTTGCAAAGGAAGGGAACACGGGAATACATCCTCGTCTCCGCGTGCCTCGGTTATTTCTATACCCGAGCTTACTTTCGTTGTGATAGCCATCGTGCTTGAAGTACATATATCTTGCTATCATTTGTCCTACATATATATTGTGCCTATCTTGCTTAGCTCTAATTGTTGTTGTTGCACTTAGGTTAGCCTAGCATATTTAGGGTTTGTGCTTGTAGAATAAACATAGTTTAATTCCGCATTCTTACAAGACAAATCCGCAAGAGTTTTTAAAAACGCCTATTCACCCCCCCCTCAAGGCGACATCTCGTCCTCTCACCCCTACTTCTTCTTCCCTCCATGAGGATCCCTCCTCTGGAGTACCGTCGAATAGGCAACGACACAAAGCCTTTGTCGTGTATTTTTTTCATCCTCCTCGAAATAGGTTTTCGACCCGCTTTATAAATAAAGCCACACACAGCCAAACCGATACAAAGTAGTGAGGGGAACCTCTTACAAAGCAGATCAAAAATAAGAAATAAGAACAAGAAGTTGTTATACCCTCCATGATACAACCGATACAACCAACAGAAGGTGAAACCCCGCCTCCTTGTGAAACCACCGGACAACGTCGTCTCGCACCAACCAAGTTGTAGCCGGCAAGGGCCGCCTGCCCTCCCGCTCCGGGCCGTGGAGCGCCAATCCTGCCAACACCCAACCAGTACCGAGGCGAAGACAACTATGCCACGTGTAAAAGATAGGATGCCGTCGAGTCCACCCAAGCTAGGATTGGAGAGCATCGAGAGAGGATCCGAGCATGCCTGTCGATGACGACGCGGAACGATCGAGAGGCAACTGAGCTCCACGACGACGCCCCCAAGAGGGTGACGACGCTAGGCACCGCCGTCGAGACCAAATGGTCAAGGGTTTTCACCTGGAGCTCTGGCATGGGGAGGCGACCACAACAGTACCCCACAGAGGGACATGACACCCGTAGGCGTCGTCACCGTTGGCGCCAAAGCGCTGGGCTTTCGCCCTAAATCACGCTCCACCATGCCAAGGAACCACGATCATCCGGTCGTCAACAAACTAAGCCTCCATGACACGATCTGGGAGTCGCCATTGCCGAAGCACCACCAATACCAGGAACCCCCGCCGCTCACTCCATGCCGTCCTCACGACCCAGGAGAGAAGCCACCACCACCGCAGCGCCGCTCGCCGGAGAGCCAGACACGCAGTTTCCAGGGCCGCCGCCCGGCATCCAGACTCTAACCATCAACCAACGGCCACCTGCAGGGTGTCAATGACCAAACTGGGGGCAGTGCGCCGAGCGAAGCACGAGGAAGCTGCCACTCGAAGATCCTCCTTGCCCCGAATGGCCTCTGGCCGCACTCCCTGCAGACCCAGAGTTGGCCCAAATGTGAAAGCCCGCCAGGCCCAGATCGAGCCTAGATCTAGCCCGCCTGGCCAGATCAGGCCCAGATCGGACCCGTGACGTCCTGCTCCACGCCGCGGCCGCTCACGGCGCCGCCATGGCCGCCGCCACCCCTAGCCAGCACGACCCGCTCCGCCACACCACCGTCGGGCTGACCCGCGCCGCGATTGATGGCGCGAGCCCGCGCCGCCCAATATCAGACGCCGCCGCCACTCCAGAGCTGCCGCAGATGCCTGCACGGGAACGCCCGAGAGAACCGCGAAGCCACCACGCCGTCGGAGCGCCGACCGCGCCGCCGCGCCCCTCGCCAGCACTCCGCCCTCACTGGCTACCACAGCCCGCGCCGTCGTCTCCACACGAGGGGGAAAAGGGCCTCGCCGCCGCCAGCGCTTGGGCTTTGCCCGGTGACGCCGTCCGGCGGCGGCGAGGAGGAAGGGGACGAGGCGAGAGGCCCAAGACGAGAGAGGGAGAGCGTTTTCGAGAGTCTCGTCATTTTTTCCATCTTCACCAAAATAGGCAAAGTTTCTATTTCCTGTACTTGTTAGTAGTGATTGTGCCGATGTTCTAAAAAGACGGAGATTATTCTTGTTAGTGTTGGAGCTGCACCTTGCAGCCCCTATCTTCTTCTACCTCTCAACCTCACAATCTCACTTGTATTTCTCTCACACACACGCTCACAAACTGTAGACACGCACGCAAGGAAGAACAAAAACAACTTTGCTGTGAAACTCCCATGGCACCCACAAGTGCTACATTTTCCTCTATTCTCATTGTTCTTAACCAAACTGATTACAGTGCTTAAATAGGACACAACGCGCGCACACATGCCAGGCACAACGGCCTGATCCTATACTCACTCGATCACTTCCCACTACCGAGGGACGGGGCTTGCCTGTTCCGCAGGTTTGCTTCCATCTGTGCTCCCTGTTCGATCACCATCGTACGGCCTAGACTAATTTCCTTTTCCAACCTCTTTTTTTTATAAGTTTTTTTGTGGTACCCCTAAATCAATAATAGTCCACCATTTTCGTCCATCCAAAGGCCAAAAAGAAGTCATGCTCTCTAAACCGAGAGAGGTATGTATCATACCTCGGTGCCAAAATTCGCACCAAACTAGATAGAGGCCCTAGCCGGCCCCAGCCCGATAGATGCCCACGGCCCAATTGACGGCCCATCACTTGTGCGGCGGTTAGGTGTTGAGGAAGTGGACGGGACGACCTAACCATTGTTCCTCCGGAAACTTACCACGTCATCCTGCCATACTAGGTTCATTCGCAGCTACGATTCGTCAACCAGATGGATCAGAATTAGTCAACTAAGCATGGCTAAGCATATTCGATATAACGGCTCTAGCGATGCACACATAGCTCAAACCTAGTCTTGCTGGGAGCAGTGGATCAGAGTATTTAGGCTACAAGGATGGTAAATGCAACACACATAGGATAACAATATCTGCCGATAAAACATAGTGGAATCGGATGCAATATGTTGGAACCAGAAGTAAAAGCATTTCGGAATCATAATATGAACTAGGCTAGGGCTTGCCTTTGTCCCTGACAAACCAATATGGATCTTTGAAGATCCCATGCTTGACTTGTTCGTCGATGGACAATTATTGATCTGCGTTGTTGTCGATCTTCATCGTCTCAGGCACTTGCTCTATCGATCGTGAAGAAGCAAACACCGGAAAGGTAGAAAAACAATCAACACATGACATCGATGCAATGCGCATACAAGAATGATGACATGACATGTTAAAGGTATTAAAGTTAACCCTAAGACATTATCAAATTATCTGGGTTTCGGTGAACTACGGGGTTAGCATTTCCGGAAACTCAGAGGGGTTGATTAATTCTTCTAAAACAACTAGGGTTCAAGTTGTTTAACAATGCATGATTTTGTAACCAAATTGTAGATCCCATTTTTTTGAAAATTTTGATATATTATACATATTTTTCTGATTTAAAATGAATTACTTATGAATTTCACAAGATTTATTCATTTTAAATCATTTATGGAAAATTAACTGATAGACATGGGCCCACATGTCATATATTTATTATTTTCTTAAATGTTTTTGAAATTATTAAAAATCCGACGGGGCCCCACCTATCAATTCATTTTCATTTACAAGAAATAAAACAAAATAGAAAAGGAAAAGGGGGCATGCCCCACGGCGGTCAACCATGGTGGTCAAGAACCGGCGGCTCGCCACCGGTGGGCACACAGCGGCGGCGCTGTGGAGCACGCCAGGGCATGCGGGAGGTGCGTTCAATGCGCCACACCGCAGGGAACCAAAAGGAGGCCGCGCTGCTGCTATTGGGTCGTCGGAGCTTGGCCGCCGGCGAGGCCGAGCGGCGGCCGGCACGGGCGCTTGTGGAAGCAGCGCTACAGGGGAGGGTAGATGGAGGCGGGAGCACCAGGAGGAGCAGCAGCTCACCAGGAAGCTCTACGGCTTGTCAGCGAGGGAGGGGGAGGGCTGTAGCGGCGGCAAGGATGGTGGCGATCTTCGGTCGGAGGTGAAGAAGATGGTGGCGATGCCGGCGGTTGGAGGCTCCCCGCGGCGATTCCTATGACGAGGGAGACGAGGCGGAGCTGCAGAGCTAGTCGCCGGAGCTCGAGGTGGCCGGGAACAACGGCGATTTGAGGAGGCTGACGGCTACTGTGAGCACTAGGGTTTCGGCCTCGTGCAAGAAATCGAAGGAGAGGGGGGAAATAGGTTCAAGGGTTTTCTGGCGGCGCCGCGGAGCTCCTTATAGACGCCTGCGGGCGGCGGCGCGAATCTAGGCGCCGGCGAGCAACGAGGCCGTGCCACCGAGCTGCTTGGCCGAACGGAGGTAGGGGATGAAGTGGGGGTTTTGCAGGTACCCCCTGGAGGTTTAGTCGGGCTAGGGTGGGCTGCTGGCTGGGCTAAAGCTGGGCCATGTTGGGCTGCGCAGAGAGAGGGAAGAAACGGGGAGGGTTGGGCTGCTGCCCAACTAGAGAGGGAGAGTTTTCTTCTTCTCTCTTTTTTTCCAAATCCTGTTTTTTTGTTTTGATTTTCAAATTCTTGTGCATTTTGAAATCTATTTGAAGATTCAAACTTTACAACATTTTGCAGATATCACATGTACTTGAGGTTCCATGTAGTTTGACTTTGGAAATTTTGAAATACACTGAGCATTTGAGATGAGAGGGAGATTTGCAACACATTAGGTTTTCAAATTATTTCCTTTGTGCATATTTTCTAATGAAAATAACATGATGCAAATGATGCACAAACAAATCCTAATCTAGGTTTGTTAAAGGGTGTTACACAGGAGGAGGTGGTGGCCGCAGGTCAGACGTCTGCGGCTAGTGGTGGCGTGGTGTCAAGGTCAATTGCGGTCTCATGTCGACGTTCGCTCAAACCTTTTTTCCTTCATAATTACTGCTACATGGGCCTGTTGGGCCTAATCTCCGCCGGTTAATCTTAGCCGTCTGTGCAATTCATACCTTTCCCTGTACTATGAGTGGTAAAAGGTACCATAAAAGAAACCTTTTTTCCAAAACAAAAATAAAATAAGCAGCCGTATTTCCCTCTTCCTCCCGTAATACTCGCATTCTTGTATCCCTTTACGTTCCGTTTTACTACAGCGATGTCAACGAGAGCAGCACGAGAACCAACCTGTGGTTGGATGCTTAGGAGGGAAGTGGCACTCCAAGGCCCCAGCATACCAGCGTTCAAACCTCAGGTTTGACTCTTCGATGTCTCATTAAAGGCGGAATATTCTTTAGTGGGAGGCGATGTTCCGTCGACAGTGAGACACCTGTAGTGACTTCATCAATCTCAAAACTCGTCGGATGAGGCGGCTTGCTGGAGATCGCCATGGCCGTCGTTCGTCTTAGGCGCGTAGTTCAGCCACGATGCACCCCTTGTATTTGGTGGGATCGTATGTCCCCAAGCCATTGCGACCGATGAAGTTATTTGTCATCAACGGTGGCGTCTCCTCGACTCCTCCTTGAACTAAGGGCGACTAGTGATCAACTGTGGTATGCATAGTTTGGCACTGCGTTAGCGGCTTAGCGCCGTCGTGGGTAGCTATGAATCGGGCATGATTGGGTTCTCGCGACGTACGGAGAGCAAGGCGCCGACATCTCGCTGGTGCATCGAAGGACACAAGCGGAAGACGGCGGAAAGCGAGCAAGTAGAAGAAACAAACATGGTGGTGG
The DNA here is from genome assembly GCF_022539505.1 of Lolium rigidum. Taxonomy (NCBI): domain Eukaryota; kingdom Viridiplantae; phylum Streptophyta; class Magnoliopsida; order Poales; family Poaceae; genus Lolium; species Lolium rigidum. The sequence goes on from NC_061508.1 coordinate 300,033,518, forward strand.
CCCGACCGATTTTCACCACAGAGAGTGTCGTGGAAAAAAATCAAGACACGATGGTAGTCCAAAGCTAAAGGGTGCATGGCCGGAGCACATGGTGGCACCGTCTTCATCAGTTCTCCCTCCAAGGTTTGGCACTCTGGCGTTGGTCTGTACTATTCAGATTGAGGAAGAGAAAGTATATACGGAGTATTTTGTTTAGGGAAAGGGATACTTATGATCCGTTTTGGAAAAAAATAGTATCATGAAGAGACAAACACGGTGAGACGTTTGATCTTGACGATTTACATGGGGAGCACAGATGGGAACAAATCTGGGAACAGGCAAGCCCCGTCCCGCCTTCATATAGCCAGCTAACTAACACTGACACATCAGCTTGCATGTACCCATGTATGTACTTGCCGCAGCCTATGTGATATCTTTGATCTAATGCATGCATGAATTAAAATCAGACACTAACTAACAAGATTAGTTCCAACAGTTAGTTTGTTTAATTTAAGTCATGAGTAAAGTGTCATGGTAAAGATTATTCATATTGTTAATTTGTTCAATTAAAACTTCAAAAGTATCTTAAATTATTACTATTTGTTATTGATTGGACGTTTATTTGAATTTATGGAATGTTTGATGAGATATAATTTTGGATGGGCCCAAGATTGGTAGTCAGCGTTGTATTTTGAAGACTAAGTCTCTATGTCCAAAACGTGCGTATGTATGTAGCCATAATCCGTTAGAACATCTACAAAGTAGAGAAGCCAATATTCTCTTCCTGATTCTCGAGGCCACTACAGACGAAAAACAAATGTATTACACTACAGCCTATTTCTTACTGACATCTTGAGCAACTAATGCTCAGATCCATATATCAATATGCTGTGTTAATTAGTTTTAAGAGTGAATTTCACTTTTTACCTTATAAGATCAATTTTGTGCCATTTTTTACCCAATTTAACAGAAATTCCTCAAAACTACCCCATTTAGCCTACTTTCTTCTATTTTTACCCTTTTCTATATTAGTGGCTGCAGCCATCTCTGAAAATTCAAAATTAGTAATCATTAGTGGCTGCAGTTTACACACGTAATAATTGCAATGTACACAAAAATCAGATTCACAAATTTATGTCTATTGCAACTAAAAAATCATGTCGTAGTCAAGTAACAACTTCAACACACATCTAATCATCCTAGAAACAAATGATTGAAAGCTTTCACTCAAAGAAAAGTTCAAGCACCCTATATATGGTCCGCATGTTTATGATCTAAGCTGTATTAATATAGATATATCCATCGATGAAACAACTCAGAGTTAACTGAACTACTTTTGCTTTCTGAAGTTTGTATCAGCGTTGCCAATTCAGATCTAGTCTCGATCTAAGAAATTAAAAAATGGAACCTAATGGCAATACACTCTGTAATAATAATTCACGAAAGGTTCAATCTTCTAACCATTGATCACTGCCATTAGATTCAATCTAAACCCACTCTTGTTGGGGCAAAATAACCGGAGCAAAGAGCCCTACATTGGGAGAGTATATACAGCCAAATCATAGCGGTAACAATAACTGGGACAGAATAGCCTACCGGTGAACCACCTATTTCTCCGGTGATCGCCCCGATCACCGGCCACGCGAGTGAACTAGCACCCCGCTCGCATGCCTCTGTTGGTTTTCTCGCTCGTGCGATGCTAGAGAGCGAGCGGATTGGTACTCGTGATGTGGGGGAGAAGAAGTAGGGGCCATCGGGGCGGAGAGTCCTTGGGACGGTGGTGCGCGATTTACCCGGCTTCGGAACACCGCACGATGACAGGGCCTACTGGCGCTATCCGGAATTATCCGGGGCGCTTTCGCGTTGTTACAATGAGTTGTGGTTGTGCCTCTAGGGCTCCCGGGATCCGGCTTATGAAGGCGCCATGATCTAGGATTTACACGGAGAGTCCTAGCCGGAATGCAAGTCGCCTACGGAATATTACATTGCCGTGCATGTCAAGGATCTGCCTTCCCTTATACGCCGTACTGGATCCGGCTACCCCTGATGGGCCAGGCCGGATCCGACTTCCAGAGTTGGTCAGTGGAACCGGCTCCTTGTTCCTGGGCTGGACTTCATCCATCTTGATCTACAACAATTGGGCCGCCCGATGGGCCATACGCCACCATCACCGTTTATGGACTACCCGGGCTTGCCGGATCTAGGCACTGTCGATGATACACCCATGAAGTATACCCACAACAGATAGCCCCCGAGTTCTTTGAGATTCACCTCTTGTTTCCGCCTTGACCGAACCATCTTTACATCCGACAAACCTCTCGGTAACATGGGGAAACTTGAAGAACTCCGACTTCATGAAACTTCCCTTTCCGGCTCGCATGCCGGAAAGATCCTTTATCCCGCAGGACTTCATCCATCAACCTCATTATTACAACGAGTCTCCCGGGTTACTCCCCTACAGAGATAACGGCTCGTCATTTTAAATTCTTACCCGGAACCTTGAACGGTTCAAACGGTTCCGCCAATGTTGGCGCCATTTTCGGGTAATTTGAGCGGTAACTTATCCTTAGCCATTTTTACCGCTAGGGTTTTTGACACATGTCCATCATCCAACGGTGCAACGCTTGCATTCCGACCATAGGATGCGGAGCACGAATCTCATCCCGCGCCTATAAATATCCTCACCGCACACACTAATCTCCTCATTCTCCCCCGTTTTCACCTCTCACTCGCGCGCTGCCACCGAGCTCCAGCTTCCGCCGTGCCGGAGTCCGTCGGAGTTTCGTCGGAGCAAGCGCCGCCGCGTCAAGTTCATCATGTTCATAACTTCGGCGAGCCACCGCAGCAAAAACCTCGTCACCGGCGTCTCCGACCACCGCAGCAGCCATCTCCGGTAAGCCTTCCCCTCGAGCTTTTTCATCGGCTTCGATAGGGACGACTAGTGTATAGCATTAGTTCCCGCTAAGTTATTTAACTCGCAACTTGTAGATGTTTTTCTCTACTCCGCCTCCATCGCAGACGGAACCAATCACGGCCACGCCCATCTCATACGCCCCTCCGCCATTCATCCCCGTCCAGCTAGATCCTACCAAGGGATCCGACAAGACCATTGAGGGAGTCACTTCCAATCCGTCGGACTTAACATGATCAAAGCAAATGGAGAAGAAGGTGGAAGAGGCCGCTGCCAAAAAGTCGAAGGCCCGATCTCGCGAAGGCGAGGTTAAGGGGCAATGGTGGCCCTGCACCACCACAGAGGACGAATTCCGCAGCTCCGAGGCGGAGGGATTTCTGCAGCCCAGTTCCTGGAGAGTGGTTCCGGGTGCCCTGGTCCCGGCGCCCGTAGTCGGAGAATGGGTGCTGACCAGGGTGTTGGTCGAGAGCGGGTTTTCCTTGCCGCCGAGCGATTTCTTCTCGGAAATCCTCGAGGCGTACAAGCTGCAACCTCACAACTTCTCCCCAATAGCGTCCTCGCCATTGCCAACCATGTCACCCTGTGCGAGGGTCATCTCCGGGTAACACCTGACTTGATCCTTTTTCAATATTTTTTCTCCGTCAAGAAGGAGACGGTCCCGCAGACTTCATCGCTTGCCACATGCGGGAGCATTACCTTCAAGATCCGACCCGGGCGCGTCTACCCCCACACGGATCGTCATGAGTCCGTCATGTACTGGTTCGGGGGATTCTTCTATGTGAAGGACGTCTCGGATCCGGCCAGCCCAAAGACTTTGCCTAAATTCAAGGATGGACCCGCCATCGAGACCCCCGCTTGGACTAAGTGCCCTCACCTCTCCGAGTCACCTCAGCTGACTAGGGCGGTAAGGTGGATCTGCAAGCTGACGGAATCTGGCTTATCGGGGAAGGACCTGACGCTATCATGGTTCACCAAGCGGATCCAGCCTCTTCAACATCGAGATCGCTTGATGTATGAATACAGCAGCCGCGACGACACCATGCGCGCTAGCAAGGACAACCTTTCCTCAGACGCCCTAAACAAGCGGCTCCGGGTAATGATCAAGATTCCGCGTGACGTTCACTCTCACCCGTGTAATTTTGACATACACATGAGTGGCGCCGACATCGCGGTAAGTCTTCCGACTAATCTTCACTTCCCTTTTTATGCCTGAAAATTCGTCTAAGGACTTTATCTTGTATGTTCAGCTCGAAGCCCTTGAGGAAAAGGATCTCGGGAACCAGACCCGGGTCCCGCACTCCGGCAACACGAACCCGGAGGCCGCATCTGATGCGGAAGCTCCTGAGGGCCCTCCTCCCGCAAAGCGGAAGAGAGGCGCAACCTCCGGGTCTGCGCCCAAGCGTGCGTGCGAGACTCCCAGCATCGCGGCCACCAAGAAGGCCGAAAAAGAAAAACAACGCCTCAAGGAAATCGACACCAACAAAAGCTCATAGGCCAGCATCGAGCAATTCTTCATCAAACCTGGGTAAAAACTTAGCTTCCGACTTACTCTCTTTTTGCAACTTAACTCAAAATCTGCTAAGTGTCACGCTCTTTTTGTTGTGCAGCAAAAGTACCGGAAGCAAGCCCCCAAAGAAGAAGACCAAGCCCTCGCCTGCATCAATGCATGTCACTCCGGAAGTGGAGGTTCCGCCTAAGGCCTCCTCCTCTGCAGCTCAGGGTCCGAAGGATGTCATCAATCTTGATGATATTCCGGAGGAGCCAACTGCAGATTCCGGCAAAGACGCCTCCTCGTCCAAGCCTCGCGTCCGAAGAAACCGGATCCGCCTCGGCTGAAGCTATGGCTAATGATGCCACAAAGAAATTGCTGCTAAGTGGTGCTACCGGTACGCCCAAAACGCATCCGCATTTCATTCCGGTTATTCAGAAAGTTCCCCTCGCATAGCGTCATGCGGAAATGACCAGCTTAATGAATGAAGTGTGGGGGAAACCGGAGACAGAGCAGCAAGACCTAACAACCCTCAAAGACAATCTTCGGGTCTTCTTTGCCAAGCACAAAGCCGTGCGCCAGGTAACACTAGCCCCCAAGCATTGGTTTAGATATTTCCGAGTAAATTTGTAAGCCGATGCTTTAACTGTAGAATCTTGAATTGTTCTTGGTAGAATCTTGAAATTTCCTAGCACAAGAAGAGATTTTAACTTTGCGTCCAGCCCCCCAGATTTTAAATTTCCAGCTAACCATTCCTATTTGCTTCACAGAACACCCGTCAACTACACGAGGATCTGCGGATGCTGGTGCTGGAGCAGAAAGCGGAGATTGAGAGGTTGAACAAGAAGGAGGCTGAGGACCAGCAGGCAATCGCACTCCTTGAAACCCGCTTGAAAAACAACGAGGGTATTTTTCCGCCTTCTAGAAGTTCCTCAACGCACTCTTCGTTATTTGAATATGTCTTTTTTACTTTGATCTTGCTTTGCGCCTTATAGAACAACTTGCCAAGCGCCCTTCCATCGACTCAATCTCCGTCGAGCTCGAAGTACTGAAAGCCGAGCATGCATCCCTCCAGCAATTGCTTAAGGAGTCTCACGAAAAGGAGACTAAATCCAAAAAGGAGCTGGAGGAGAAGCATGCGCAGGCTATGTCGGAATTAGCCTAGAAGCTTAAGACAAGTAACAATAGAGTGAAGAATCTGGTGTCTAAGGCGAAGGCTTACGAGGCGGAGGCGTCGGATATCGACGAGTTGATCTTCCGTAAGGACTTCATATTTCTGGCATCTCCATTATATTCTTTTCGCCCCAACTCGGAAACTGACCGCGTGATATTCTATGTTTATCAGCGTGTCTTGGATTTGAATGGACATAATATTTCGGCCTTTCCAGGACTGAAGCCTACGAAGAAGCCTGGAACTCAATTGAAGAACTCATCGAAGCTTGCCGTGGCATCGCCCAGAAGCTATCCCTGAAGAGAGTCCGCACTACAATCATCGACAAAATGACGAAGTTGATGAAGCTGGTGCCGGATCTGATCAGGGACTAGCAAGAGTCTTCAGCTCGCGGAGCTGGCTCAATTGCCTTGGCTATGTGCAAATCGTACTTCCCCGCCATGGATTTCGCGACAATCACACGTGGAGTCCCCAAGGGCACCAATGTCAAGCAAGCTCTCGCGGAAACTGAAGGCTTTGACACGCTCTTTGCCCAACGAGTGGATCCCTCGGCGTGGTACAAGAAGCATGATCCTCCGGCCGGTTTCTCCGACGATGAGGAAGATGACGAGGAAGGCTCCGGGTCCAGCGTGCATCGATCAGACGACGACTCAGGCGGCGCTTCCGGCAAGGACGACACGTACCAAGCCTCGGAGGATAACCCGGAATTTTCCGAGTGATTCCTGAAAAACAATGAGATGCATCATTTTGGCTCCTTTGTGCGTTTGTAATAAAACTAAGTATTTGAAGTAGCTAGGACGAAACATGTGCATGTGGGCGGAAAAAACTGATCCTGCGATCCGTTTAACTTATGTATGCATGTTTCGTTTGTTTAGAAAGCAAGTGCTAGTTTCTAAGTTTTCTGGCTTACTTATTTGACCTTAAATAAGCCGGAAGACCTTTAGCCGGAAACGCTCGCCGACGGCGACGAAGCCCAATGGCGATCCATCAATAACCGCGGAAACAAGCCCCCAGCCAAGGTGCCGGAAATCACTACCAGGAATGCACAAGTTCGCAACGAAAAAACTTATCAACCAGAAAACTTAAGCTCACGTCCTAAAGGACTGTTTTGAAAATCACAACTTTTATACGCGCCTAGGCGGAAACATCCAGCTCTGCGGTTTTAGTCGGAAAACATACACGATCCAAAAATGAACAACTAAAGAAGGTAAAAGACTCAAGGAGTGAACCATATGCTTTATTTCATTCATCGTGCATCATAACTATTACAAAGTATGTAATGCGAAAATTGCTAAGTGTGGAAAGAACGTAGCTGTGCTATATTCTAGAGACGGTCTGTTTCATCGTATATGTCACCCGGATCCTTCCTCTTGCGTTTCCGGTACCAATTGGCTGGTCTATCCTTTAACTCGCGGAAATCAACGAGGTAGTAAGATCCGTTGTGCAACACTTTACTGATGACGAAAGGTCCTTCCCATGGAGATTGCAACTTATGCTCTTTCACCTGTCAGAGGCGGAGGACCAAGTCACCTTCCTTAAACGAGCGGTTCTGAACTCGACGACTATGATAGCGTCGGAGTTTCTGTTGGTAAATGGTGGAACATTGGTCAGCTAAATTCCGAGCTTCTTCGATCAGGTCCACAGATAGATGTCGAGCCTCGTCAACAGTTTCTTCGTTGTAGGCGGAAACTCGTGGGGTTTCATGGATGATGTCGGAGGGGAGCACAGCTTCAGATCCGTATACTAGGAAGAAATGCGTGAATCCAGTTGACCTGTTAGGGGTAGTTCGTAAACTCCACAAAACGAATCTAACTCCTCAGCCCAAGCTCCGGCTGCTCGCCGCAGCGGTTCTTCAAGGCGAGGTTTGACTCGGCTAGTATGAGGCCATTGGCTCACTCGACCCGCCATTAGATTGTGCATGAGCCACGGAGGCTAGGTCAAGTCGGATCCCTACGTCATTGCAATAATACTTTAGTTCTCCCTGTGCGAAGTTCGTGCCATTGTCTGTGATTATGTTGTGTTGGATGCCGTATCTCACTACGAGGCTGCAAACGAATTTTAGTGCCTTAGCACCATCGGCTTTTCTCACTGGCTTTGCCTCGATCCACTTACTGAACTTGTTAATAGCGACCAAGAGGTACTCAAAACCGCCAGGAGATGACTTCTTTATTTTTCCGACCATGTCGAGCCCCTAGACCGCAAACGGCCAAGTGATAGGATGGTCTTCAGCTCCTGAGCCGGAACGTTTGGTTGAGTAGCATAGTACTGACAACCTCGACAAGTTATCACTACCTTCTCAGCATCTTCTTTAGCTGTTAGCCAGTAAAAGCCTTGCCGGAAAGCTTTTGCAACGAGGGACCTGGGAGCGGCGTGATACCCACAATCGCCTTGGTGGATCTCTCTCTGAGGATTTCGATGCGATCTTGATTTGAGACGCAAAAAATACCCCATTTGCTCTTCATTTATAGAGTTGTCCATCAACTATTGTGTAGGATCTTGCTCGTCTGACGACTCGTCCCGCGAGGACTTCGTCCTCCGGCAACTTCTGGTCAATGAGGTAGTCCAAGAAAGGTTGGGTCCAAGCCGGAGCGATAACCATCACCTCCTTAGCCGGAGACACCACCACATCTGGGTTTTCCGGGTTAGCACCCTTTACTGAAGGTGTCCGTAGGTGCTCAAGGAAAATTCCGAGCGGAATGGGTTTCCTGCCGGATCCAAGCTTGGACAGCATATCTCGTCGTTGTGTTATCATCTCTCCCGACGTACTTGACTTCATATCCGAGGAAGCACTTGGCGATCTCGTCAACTTCATCTCCGTAAGCCGCCATAACGGAGGTTCCGTTGTTCCGAGGTTTCGGCTACTTGTTGTGCCACCAGGTTGGAATCTCCGTAGCATATGATGTGCTTGATCCCAATTTCCGTAGCGATGTGCAGATCCGTGTAGTAGAGCCTCATATTCCGCCATGTTGTTTGTAGCTTCGAAGTGAATCCGCGAATGTACTCGCAATTCTTCTCCGGTTGGTGACTTCGAGGTAACTCCAGCCCCCGAGCCTTGATGCTTCTTGGATCCATCAAAATGCATGACCCAAGCTTCAGGTTTCGGCACAGGTGTGCCCTCCGGCGCTTTAGTCCAATCAACGAAGAAATCCGCCAATACTTGGGACTTGATCGAGAATCTGGCTTTGTAGTTGATGTCGAAGGAAGAAAGTTCTATGCCCCACTTTGCTACGCGCCCTGTTGCGTCAGAGTTTTTGATGATGGTTGACAATGGAGCTTTGCTCACAATTGTCATAGGATGCTCCTGGAAGTAGTATCTCAGCTTCCGGCTACTTAGGAACACTCCGTAGGCTAGCTTCTAAAAGTGAGGGTATCTTTGCTTGGATTCCGTTAGTACCTCGCTAATGTAATAGACTGGTCTTTGGACTCCGTACTCATGACCTTCTTCCTTTCGCTGCACCACGATGACGAGACTGATGACCTTGTTGGAGGCTGCCAAGTAGAGGAGCATAGGCTCTGACTCATCCAGAGCTGCCAAGATAGGCGGGAAAGAGAGTATGTCCTTCAACCCCTGAAGTGCTGCATCTGTTGCATCGTCCCAGACAAATTTGTCTACTTTCTTCAGCAATTTGTACAAAGGTAGTGCCTTCTCGCCAAGACGGCTAACAAATCTACTGATTGCAGCAACGCAACCAGTTAATCGTTGCACATCTTTGAGACAAGTTGGCCTCTTGATGCACATAATAGCCTTGATTTTTTCCGGGTTTACTTCAATGCCTTTGTGAGATCCAATGAAGCCAAGGAGTTTCCGGCTGGCACGCCAAAAATGCACTTCAGCGGATTCAACATCATCTTGTACCGTCGGAGATTTTCAAAGGTTTCTGTGAGATCATTGATCAAGTCGGATCCTTTCCGGGTCATGACCGCGATGTTGTCGATGTAAGCGTGCACGTTCCGGCCGATTTGGTCCTTCAAGCATCGCTGCATCGTACGTTGGTAAGTGGCACCTGCATTTGTCAAACCAAAAGGCATGGTGACATAGCAAGTAAGTGCCGGAGGGTGTGATGAACGATGTCTCCTTTTGGTCGGACTTCTTCAACCGGATCTGGTGATACCCGGAATATGCATCAAGAAAACATAGAAGTTCCACCCCTGCCGTCGAATTAATGACTTGGTCAATGCCCGGCAAGGGGAACGGATCCTTCAGACAATGCTTATTTAAGCCGGAGTAATCGATGCACATTCTTAGTATTTCAGAATTCTTTCTGGGTACAAGGACGGGGTTTGTGACCCAATCAGTATGGATAACTTCTACTACAAATCCTGCCTCTAGTAACTTTGCTAATTCCATCCCTATGGCGCGACGCTTCTTATCTCCAAAGCGTCGCATAGCTCGCTTCACCGGTTTTGCACCCGGATTTATGTTGAGGTAGTGCTCGGCGAGTTCCCTTAGTACTCCATACATGTTAGAAGGTTGCCATCCGAAGATATCCATGTTAGCTCACAGGAACTCGACGATCGCGTCTTCCTATTTGGGTTCTAGGCCAGCTCCGACGGACACTTGCTTTGAATTGTCGCCTTCCTTGAGGTCAACCTTCTTGCTATCTATCGCGGCCTTGAACGAAGTCTTCTGTTAGAGATCCGCTTCTTGGTGGTATGCATCTCATTAGAATCCACCATGGCCGTGTAGCCTTGCAGCCTCCTCTCCGGATATTGACGGATTCCGCAATGGTGGATTCGCCCTCCTCGCCCTCCTCGCAGTCTCGAGCTTTCTTGTAGTCTCTGGATACGGTGATCATACCGTTAGGACCCGGAATCTTGAGCTTGTTGTAGATGTAGAATGCCCTTGCGTGGAATTTGTGGTAGGTGGGCCTGCCAAAAATGACATGGTGGCTGCTCTTGAAGGGCACAACTTCAAACGTGATCATTTCTTCGTGGAAATTGTTGACATCGCTGAAGGTCACGAGAAGTTTGATGCTGCCCAAGGAGTTTGCCTTTTTACCCGGAACCACACCATGGAACTCAGTGGTGATGTGCTTAAGCTGCTCCTTGGTAAGGTACACCCTCTCTAGAGTCTCCAGGTACATGATGTTTAAGCTAGCTCCGCCATCCATAAGGCACTTGGAGAAGTCATACCTGTCTATGTGGGGACTAACAACAAGGGCGTAGCACTCTTTTGGAATGACAGTAGGATGATCTGCCCTGTCAAAGGTGCAGGGTTTTTCCGACCACTTGACATATTGTGGCACAGCCGGAACCGTGGCATTCAGGACCCGGAGGGACGATTTCTTGGCCCGGACCGTTGGGGTTCCGAGGAAGGTGTGGTATGCACCTGCACTCTTTTTGACAAAGGGGTTGGATTTGTTAGCTGCGGAACTCTCTTTAGGATCCGGCGATGCTTCATCCTCTTCCATCGTCTCGGAACTATCCTCGTCCTTTTCCTTATTCTTGCCCTTGCCTCCTTTGCCGCGCGGGCGGTGCTTCCGGGTGCGCTTGTATCCTGCTTCCGGGTCAGTTTTGAGATCGTTGACCCACTTGCAGTTACGATTGGTGTGGGAGGATTTGCCAGTAGCCGGATCAATGTGGGCTAGACATGGCATATCCCTGTATTCTTCGTAGGTTTGGGGAGCGTGGAACCCAGCGACGGTGACCTCGTCAGCGCGCTGCTAGCCCCTGCCGGCTCCGACAGCACGGCCACGGCCTCTTCCGCCTCCTTGACCTCCGCGTTGGAACGTCATGGCTACCATGTCGGATCCGCCGCTCTTCTGGTCGTCGGAGGGGTTCTTCCATTTGTTGCTTTTGTTGTTGTTATCACGGTTCTTCTTTTGCTGATGCAGGGGTATGGCTGTGGCTGTGAGATCTCACCTGCATCATCATCAATGGCGGTGTGAGTGCTAGCAATGCCGATCATGTCATCGAAGGTCAACTTGTTCTCATTGATCAGGCAAGTGAGCTTTTGCCGGAGCAGCCCCCTCTTTGCAAGCCACATATGAAAGCTAGCATTGCTGTGCGATTATCCACGTTCTCACACTGGTTTCTTGTTGCTAACCACCGAGTGAGAAAAGCTCGACAGGTTTCGTTCTTCTTCTGGATACACGTCTGTAAGTCGCTTGTTGTGGTGGGTATTTTGTAGGTGCCCCTGAAGTGCTTCTCGAAGGCGATCTTCAGGTCGAACCAGCAAAAGATGGAGTTTTTCTCGAGGTCGCTGAGCTAAGTACGGGCTGGACCAACAAGGTACAGCTGGAGCATGCGGCATGCAACATAGGGGGTCCCTCCGGCAAAGCTGACTGCGTTGAAGTAGTCATCAATCCAGGTATCAGGCCTCTCACTGCCATCATAATGCTTCAGATTTCTGGGTAGCTTGAGGCTCAAGACTTTTGGCTTTGGCTCCTCTCGGATCATCCTGCCAAAGCACTTTGGGCTGACGTATTCATCTCTATACTCGTTGAGATGTTCCCGTGCGTCAAGCGAGCCATTGCGGGCGGGAGATTTTGAGCGGAAACGGGATCTCCGGCCTCCGCCTCCGCCTCCACCTCCTCCACTGGGTGGTGGGGAGGGAGACCTGCGAGGGGGCCAATGAGACCTTTTGCTTTCGCCTTCTTGGTCTCCGCGTCCTTCTTGCTGCTGACTCCGGCTTCGGTGGCTGCCTTCTCCATGATGTCGGTCGACTCCCTCATTCCGGCTTCTGCGTGGCTCGGGCTCACGTTCTTCGTTCCGGCTCTTGCGCGGCTCAGGCGTGCGCTCCTTGTTCCGATTCCTCTGAGGGACCACGTTGTCGCGGATGTTAATTCCACCAGGCCCATGGGGTCTAGTGTTTCTAGCTGGACTACGTCGGCGAGGTGGCGGAGGAGGACGCGGGTTCCGGGGCGGAGGTGACGGGTTCCGGTACTTGTCCCTGCCAGTGTACATCGGATCATTTCCCTTGTTTGGGTCCGTCGGAGGTGTTTTCGAGGGTACATGGATTGGATTTGGATGTTCTCTGGTTCTTCTTCTGCGCTCCGTGGATCCGGTGCACGATTCTTCGTCACGACGCTCCCTTCCCGAGGCGTCCTTCTGCGCGGTGGATACACATAGTTCCGGGTTGGATTTCATCCTGTGCGAAGTATCTGCCTTACTCTGTTGCTTCATTGTTGAGGAGACAAGTGTATGGAGGTGGTTGATGTCAATTTCCTCATCGTTTTTGGCCAGAAGCTCTGCAACCTTCGTCATGTTATCCTTTGGAGTTGCGAGCGGCTGATGAATGGTGGGGCTGTCAAAGTTGATCTTGCGAGGGCGAATGGCTTCCTGTCGGATCCTTTCTTCTTCCTTGCTGGCATTGCCTATGATCGACTCCTACCGCTCTCGGAGTGCTTTGGCCTGCTGCAAATATTCTACGGTAGTGCGCTCTTTTCCTCGACCCGTTCCAACAACTCCTCCACGTCTTGCCTTTCTTCCAGCATTTCTACGACGGTCTTGGCAAACCTTTCTGCGGTAGCCAGCAGTTTCTTCCTTTTGGCTTCAAGAGCTTCCAGGTCTGCGGCTTCTTCCGGAATTATTGGCTTGGTCAAGATTTCCGAGTTCGTGATGGCACCCCGGCCTGCCTACCTAGCGAGCTCTTCTATGGACATATCTTCCCCGTTATCGAGGACACGTCCTTCTCCAGGATCCGGCACAATGCGATAGCACATCCATTGCGGGTATCCAGATTGGACGGGCCTGGAATTCCGGCATCGGGCGGAGTCGCTTCTACGTCAGTTCCTTGCTCCAGCCCCGGCTAAGTTCACGAGGACCTACTTTGGCGGGGCGGATTCCGCCTCGGCTTTCTCCTCACCCTCAAACTCCTTCATAATACGGTTGTATTCCTCTCGTGTCCATGGAGGACGCATCGTCGGATAGTGGGCTTAGGTGGTCGAGTATTGAGTCTTCTTTGTCTCCGGCCTCCTCTTGCCGATCCGGAGCATTGTTGTCTCCGGCAACCTCTTGTTGATCCGGAGTGTCGGCTGCTTCCGGTAGCCTCAACCTGCATGGGTCTGGCTCCATCCCGAGGAGGGGCGGTTCCTGCGGTATGTGCAAGGAAGTGCACGAAGTGGCACCTTTGCTTCTCTAACACCTGGGAGATCCAGGCGGATCTGCATTGGTCTTCCACCGTTATTTCCTGCCCAGGAGCGGATTGGGTGGGCTTTGAAATTTCCAGATCTAAGGCGGAATCTTCCTTAGGACGTTCCTGCGACTCATATCGGATCTTCACGACTGCGTCCTGCTCAGTGGCGGCCGCGTCAGCGTGATTTACCAGGGCATTTCCGTCGGAATCGACGGTCTCGATGATGAAGATGTGAATGCCGCCGATTGGGATGATGGAGAGTTTGATGGGGTCGGTCTTAGCCGGAATCCAGCACCCGTCCTGGGGGATGGTCGGAAAGTTCCCGGCGTAAAGGACACGCCCCACAGCGATGGAGTCGTCGAAGCTTCCCATGGCGGAACCCTCCCGGTTAATTCCGGCCTCCAGACGCCGCTGGCCCCACGGTAGGTGCCAACTGTCATTTCCTATTTGACGGTACCTCGGAGGAGGGATCCTCACGAGGGGGAGAATAACTAGGGGCCATCGAGAGGAGAGTCCCCGGGACGGTGGTACGCGATTTACCCAGCTTCGAAACACATGCACGATGACAGGGCCTACTGCTGCTTGTCTGGAATTATCTGGGCGCTTTCGCGTTGTTACAATGAGTTGTGATTGTGCCTATAGGGCTCCCAGGATCCGGCTTATAAAGGCGTCAGGATCTAGGGTTTACACGGAGAGTCCTAGTCGGAATACAAGTTGCCTAACTACGGAATATTACATTGCCGTGCACGTCAAGGATCCGTCTTCCCTTATACGCCGTACTGGATCCGGCTACCCCTGATGGGCTAGGCCGGATCCGACTTCCAGAGTTGGTCAGTGGATCCGGCTCCTTGTTCCTGGGTTGGATTTCATCCATCTTGATCTACAGCAACTGGGCCGCCCGATGGGCCATACGCCACCATCACCGTCTATGGGCCACCCTGACTTGCCGGATCTAGGCACTGTCGATGGTACAGCCATGAAGTATATTCACAACACATTCCGTAAAGTACCTTTGCCGCGGAAATCTATGCCGAATGTTGTTCGCCAGTGGAACACATGACAAAGCCTTTGCCGTGTATTTTTTCTACCTCTGCCAAGTATTTTTGGTACCAGGCAAAGTTTCTTTTCCTGTACTGTTAGTAGTGATTGTGCTGATGTTCTAAAAAGACAGAGATTATTCCTATTGTTAGTTTTCTTAATTTAAGTCCTGAGTAAAGTGTCCTGGTGAAAATTATTCCTATTGTTAATTTGGTCAATTAAAACTACAAAAGTATCTTAAATTCTTTTTTGAGAAAGTATCTTAAATTATTACTTGTTCTTGATTGAACGTTTATTTGATTGGTAGTCAGCATTGTATTTTGAAGACTAAGTCTCTATGTCCAAAACTTGTGTATGTGTGTAGCCATAATCCGTTAGAACATCTACAAAGTAGAGAAGACAATATTCTCTTGCTGATTCTCCAGGCCACTATAGACGAAAAGACAAATATATGACACTACAACCTATTTTTTACTGGCATCTTGAGCAACTAATGCTCATATCCATGTATCGATATGCTGTGTTAATTAGTTTTAAATAAGAACACGTGAGACAAAAAAAATCCTGCATGTCACTTACTTTACCAAATCTCAGCAGAGAGTAATAAATGCATATTTTCCATTATTAGAGCAATTCTAAAAGTGGAGCAAGTAAATATTACAAATAGTACGGCAACACAACAGAAGAGAATCACACTGAGAGAAGGAAGAAAGAGAAAGAAAGTTACGTTGAGATCGATCTAATCTGTGAGCAAGAACACACGAAAGAGATCGAATAGCATGGCCTCGTAGCTCTGAACTAGTACTGGCTCTTGTCATAGCAGTTTGGCTCGTTGCCTCCGCGAGTAAGTTTCTTCTGCTGTTGCGCGCTTCATCTTTCAATTTTGTTTTGCAGCATCGGAGAAGCCAGCGTGCTGCAAAGACTACCACCTGTGGGGCAACTAACTGAAGAACGTAGGCTGCCCGGTGCATGAGAAGACAGAAGACTGCAACATGTGGTGTCAACAATCATTCTGCGCCAGGGACAATGTTAGCAAGAATGGCTTCTACAAGAAGATCGGCAATCTGCACTACTGCCACGTACTGTAAATGCTGATACAGAGGCCGTCCGACGTTGTGCTCGTGCTTCCCGTTGTAAAATACATGGATCTTAATTAATGAGATGTTAGCATGCCAAAAGAAAGCAGAAAACTGTTAGTGGAGCCGGCCGGCTGATCTTTCAGTTTCTAAAGCGATCGTAGTATCTTGTTTGTTGTTTCATCGGCTCTATTTTGTGATGGATCATTTTTTCCCATAAGCCTTCTGCACGTGTGTCAGCTGTATTTCCTTACCCTTAATTAGGCTGCTTTTGCATTGATGATCTGGTTTTTTCAACATGGTTTTATCTTTCTCGCAGCAGATTGAAACCTTACTACAATAAAGTTCTGTAACAACAATTTAGGACATAGTGTCGGTTGTCGAGGATGGCCATCAAGCCTTCAGTTTTGAGTTTATTATTGATAATATGCAAAGAATGTAGCCCACACATTCTAGTAATTGCATGAGGTTTCTGATCATCGTTAGGTCCAAAGCTCCACTTCTTGACAAGACCAAAAGTGCTTCAGGCCTGGGCATACTTCTAACTCTCGTGACAAGTTCGAGAACTTGTGTGTCATCTAAGCACCATGAAATCTCAAGCTCTTCAAGCAGAAGGAACTTTTTTACGCAAACCCTTCATTGAAGATATAATAACATTTAGTGAGATGAAGGCTCTTCAGTAAATGTACATTTAGTTAGATGAAGGCTCTTTAGTGAGATGAAGGCTCTTCAGTAAAGGTACATTTAGTGAGATAAAGGTACATTACAGTATGATGCAAAAGAGTAATTCATTGTATAGCATCTCCAAAATATCATTTGAATAACGTTCATTTGACTGTGTACCTTCTAAGGTAGGGCACAAGAAGTGCTTTTATTTAGTACAGTATCTAAACAAATTCAAGTTGCACTGATGCTGCACCAATCCTCTAATAAATGAAAATGCCAGTTAAGCAACGATGAAAAGTCAATTAGTTCTAAATTATCAAATGGTGCCCACGAAATTATGACAGTCTCTTACACGAGAGTGTGCTATAAGGTAGTCAATAGAACCACGCTGATCCGCAACCCAAAATTTCCACTTTATAGATCTATGTGTCATTAAGATTAAACGTTAAGAAAAACAAAACATATTACACACGGCAACGCTACAAACAAAAACAGTCTACGTACCGTTCTACCACATCGGCCACGCTGTGTTGGAACATGATGCAGGCACGGTCCTTCCCAAGTACTATTGTGTCTATCTGGCTGACCTATTCTTTCCTGAACCCCAAATAGGTGCCTCCTTTCTTCTCCCTCTCATGAAGACCGCCCCGTCCAGGAACCGGGCGCGACTATACGTGAGTGTGATGGTTGTGATGGCACAAATCATCCAAACACCAACCTTCAGCGCCAACATGAGTGAGGTATGGAAAGATCACCGAAAAGCGCCTATAAATTTGAATTATCGGATGCATGCTTTGTGCCCATGAAGATATGTTAGTTTCTTATTAGGTAGTCACTAGTACTATGGTGATACATAAGTCGAAGTTGCCACTTTAGATCTATGTGCGTCACTAAGATTAAACGTTAAGAAAACGAAATACATTACGCACGACAACGACAAAGACGAAAACGGTCTACCGTTCTACCACATCGGCCACGTTGTATCAGAACAAGATGCAAGCGGCACGCCAAAGCGCGCCTATCCAACTACTATTGTCCGTTTGGCTAACCAGTTCCTTCCCGAACCTCGTAAAAGCTGCCTCATTTATGCTCCTTCTCGTGACTATCGCCCCGTCTAGGAATTGCGAGTTACCACATGAGTGATGGTGGTGATGGCGCAGAGCATCCAAGAACAAGTCCTTGGCACTGGCATGAGTGAACTCTCGAAGGAGCATGGGAAAGCTGTTCGTAGCGGGAGGGTGAAGAAGGCCACGGGGACCCAGATCCGTGGTGTGCGCCCGAAACCAAGCGGAAGGTACGGGGCGCAGATCTGGGTTCCGTCGAGGGGCGGCCATGTCTGGCTTGGCACCTTCGAAACCGCTGAGGACGCCGCCAAAGCGTACGACGCAGCGGCCGTCGAGTTGCAACTCACAGGGCGGGCTGTGAAGAAGACGGTGTCTCGGTCGGACGGCTGGACGGAGTTCCGCGGTGTGCACCGGACACTCAGCGGCCGGTACGGGGCGAAAATCAGACACTGCAGGGGAAAGGCTCCGACGTGGCTTGGCACCTTCGACGTCCCTGAGGAGGCCGCCAGAGCATACGACGCCGCGGCTGTCAAGCTGCATGGCGCGAGAGCTGTCACCAACTTCAAGCAACCCAGCGAGGACGAGGACGCCACAGCAGAGACGATGGTGGTAAAGAAGGACGAGTCGTTGATGGACCTCGTCAACGCCTTCCTGGAGATGCCGACGCTCGACTTCCTCTTACAGAACTTCCCCTCAGGTGCGAAGGGTGACGATCTTTTGAATGATTTGCCGCCGGCGGAGCGTCAGCTCGTGGAGGGGTTCCTGCCTTCCTGAAGAGCAAGGACCTCGCCGATGTGATGCCTTAACAGGTCTAGGATGTCAGGGACGCCAGTGGACAGGTGATCAAAATAATTGTATGTTTTACTTAGTACTAGAAGGAAACATGAAGCAATGTTGGTAGATGGACCTTGCACCGAATTCTTTTATCATCCAAGCATAATCTGTTGGTTAGGTATGCGCTTCACTTCTCTAGCAGGGCACCATAATTTTTTCCCCATCGGCTGCGTTCCTGCCATTCCAAACGTGGAGTGCAGTGAGGTATACTGAATCTTAATTAATGAATAACCGCATATGCATGAAGCAAAAGAGTAAAGTAATCAATCTAATTTAATACTGTCCCTTATCTTAAGCTTACAATTTCTCCTTTTAGCAAGTAGAAAGTGTCACATAGAACTATGTGAAAGTTCGCTACATGCTGCAGTTATTTTCTAGGTGAAATGGGTACAACAAAGCCCCGAGTTCGGATGGTTTTCTAGGTGAATTCTATCAAAACTTGTAGAAGATATTAGATCGGGCGTGCTAGAATTAGTCAACATTCTTCATGATGGACAGCTAGATCTATTTCACCTAAATTTTGGTGAGATAATTTTGTTGCAAAGGTTAATGGAGTAGAAAAATGATTCAACAATATATGTATATCTATCTTTTTAATGTTAGCTTCGAAATATTCACAACTATTTGCCTTAATTCGGTTGTAGCCATGTTATTCGTTCCACCCAGACTGCTTTTTTTACATAAGGAAGAAATATCCTAGATGGTTCATGGTCCACAAGTTACATCGAAAAACGTTGAATGAGGTAATATTAAAGTTGATTTCGAAAAGACTTAAGATAAAGTTATATGGTTTTTTCTCCAACAGACTCTCAGAATGAATTATTTTATGATGAGTAGCTTGCGCTAATCCATAACTTTCTTTTCAAAAGAAGTGTGACCATTAAAATCAATGATGAGGTTGGCCAATATTTCCAAACCAAAAAGGGTTAAGACAACGGGATTCATGATCACCTATGCTATTTAATATAGTAGCTGATATGTTAGCTATAATTATAGAGCGCACAAAAAAAGTTGGCTAATGGAAGTAGTAGTTCCATAGCTGATGGTTTGTGGGCTGCCTATCCTTCAATTTGTTGACGTTACGATTTTATTTATGAATCATGACCTTGAAAAGGAGAGAAAACTTTCGAGCGGCTTTCAGAAGTCAAAATTAGTTTTCACAAAAGTGAATTGTTTTGTATCGGTGAGATTCAAGATGAGGTTGCCCTTTACGCCAAACTTTTTGCATGCGGGCAAGGCTAGTTTCCTATCATCTATCTAAGCAAGCCGATACATTATTAGAGACTCCCAAAATGGAAACACGTGGATGAACAGTTACAAAAGCGATTAAGTAGTTAGAAAGAGAAAGTACTATCTCTAGCGGAAGATTAGTTCTCATTAGTAGTACTAAATAACATGGTGTTGTATATGATTTCATTCTTCCAACTACATAAAGGAGTCTTACAACGGTTGGATTATTTCTGCTCAAGATTTCTTTTGCAAGGATATAATGAGAAAGATATATCAATTGGCTAAATGATGAAATGTAGTTTGTCTCTGTAAAGATCAAGGATGAATTGGGATCTATGACCTTGAGATCAAGAACAAATCCCTTCTAGGTAAGTGGATTTTAAAACTTCTTACTGGGAATGGGGTGTGGCAAACTCTTCTAAAAGAGAAATGCATAAGCTGATGTGCATTGTCTCATGTTTATTGGAAATCTAGGGACTCGCATTTCGGGGCTGGTCTAGTGACGATGAAGAAATTATTCTTCCCATTTTTTTTTTTGAGGTACTTCCCATATGGTTTGATCACAACTAGGATGGTTCAGAAATAAGGTTATGGGGGATAAGTGGCTGGAAAATTCTACACTTGGTGAGCAATATCTATCGATCACAACTACGTAAATGGCTCTTAAAGCTCCTTACCGGGGATGGGTTGTACGTGGCAAACTCTTCTAAAAGAGAAATACATAAACTCATTTGTATTGTCTTATGTTTACTGGCAACCTGAGGACTCACATTTCTAGGCTGGCATAATAACGATGAAGAAATTATTGTTTCCATATGGTTCGATCACAACTAGGATGGCTAAGAAATTAGGTTTTGGGGGGATATGTGGCTGGGAAATGCTACACCCGGTGAACAATATCTTGCTCCGTATAATATTGTGCGTTACAAAGACAATACTATTGTTAAGATTTTGGAGTCTTCACACCAAATGTGTTGTTTAGAAGAGATCTTGTTAGTCCTAGGCTTTCATCATGGAATGCTTTTCTATAACGTTTGGCTTCGATCGAATTAACGCAAGGGACTAACGAGTTTTAATGGAACACAAGAGAGTGGCAAATTCTCGATTGATTCTATGTATAGAGGTTTAATCCGTTAGACGTGC
>NC_061508.1:300054295-300078338 GCF_022539505.1 Lolium rigidum
CGCTAAGTCCGACGGTGACGTGGGCATAACCCTTCGGGTACTCGACATTGCCATACCCGGTGCAAACTATGAAGCTGGACCAGCACAAGGACTCGACAAGCTGGACCTGCACGCGCCTCAACTTGGACTACAAGGAAAGAAGACTCCAATACGAATCCTACTGGGACTCTTGTAAACCCTAACTTGGCTGATATATAAAGCCAGGCAAGGGCACCCCTTGGGGACACGCACAATCAGAAACATAATTTTAGAGGCAACACGCCTAGACACCGCAACCCGCGGATTAGAACTAGACTAGATCCAACAACTCCGCCTATGGCGACCCCCTGTATACATATATTCATATAGTGGATTGCTAGCAGGACGTAGCGACCCTCCACCGCGGGGGCGTGAACCTGGGTACGTCGTGTACCGCCTCGCTCCCGGAACTTCCGTCGTCGCCTTTCTCTAAAACCTAAGCCCCTCAAGGTGGGCATTGCCGAGGAACCGCCTCGTCAATTGGCGCCGTCTGTGGGAAGTGCGAGGACTGGATTTTGTCATCCGGGCGAGATCCTTCATCATCTACAGCGTTCAAAATCGCATCCGCCAAATTCGTCAAGGAACAACTTCAACCGTCGACTTGGTTACAGATGAGTTGCCAATTTCGACGACCAATCTATGTACATCAATCTAAACAAAAGCAAGATGATGGCAGTACCACGTACAAGTTCATGGATACTGGAAAAGCATCGAGAAGTTGCTCAAAGCACGTGATGGATCTGGGTGAGGCAATCACTTACTGTGCAGCCAGATCAAGTCTCAAGAAGAAGCAAATATATTATATACAGCCATAATTTACGGACAAGAAGGGTCGAAGGATTTGCTGCGTATTTTCTTTTCGACAGCCCTGCCGCGCACACGACACAACACAGCGAAATTGATAAACAGGAAAAGAAGCAGAAGGGTTCGTGAAGCAATCCCTGGCAAGCATACGCGTGAGGAGTTGGAAACCGTTAGCTATTTGCGTATCATCTTTGGCAAGGATACGTATGGCCGCGTCTGTTCCAAAAATCCTCATGCCAGGATCCAAGGAAAGAGCAACCAGCAAAGGAAAAAAGAAGTCCCGATAAAAAATAAAACTTGATTGACTGCCAAGATTAACTTGCTCGTATCATCAAGGAGGCGAAGAACACGTGCGACTTGCCAATGGACGCCGCCACCCCTACAACACTGGTCACCCGATACGTCGACGTGGCAGATGTTTCAGACATTCGATACAGAAAATATCAGCTTCGACTACCCTGCTCGGCTGACCGTGTCCGCCATCGCGCACTCTTCTTACTCAGGGGTTCGCCTGCTGCGGACCCGACATTACGAACCCGATATATTCGGATGCTCACCTGCCGCAGATCGGCCATGTCAACCGCGTCCTCTTCATCGGCCATGTCAACCGCGTCTTCTTCATCGGACATGTCAACTGCGTCCTCTTCATCGATCTGCATGGACTATTTCTGGCTGCGGAATTATTTCGGCTGCGCCCGCCGCATGAATTATCTTGGATGGTGCAATTATTTCGGCTGCGCCAGCCGCGTGGATTATCTTGGATGGCGCAATTATCTCGACTGCGCCAGCCGCGTGGATTATCTTGGGTGGCGTAATTATTTCGGCTGCGCCTGCCGCATGGACTATCTCTGTCCGTGGAATTATTTCGGCTGCGCCTGCCGCATGGACTATCTCGGGTGGCGGAATTATTTCGACTGCGTCCGCCGCATGGACTACCTCGGGTCAATGGCTTCATCATTTATGATTACTTGATGGACTTATCCTCTTCGGCCCTGGATATATCTTCTCCTGATGCACTCTCGGGAGCGCTGGAATTACTCGGGGGCTCCTGGTATATCTTCGAACTATTGCGGTTACTCCCATCGGGAGCGCCGGTTCGCTGGAACCCAAGAAGACATGAAGACTATTGCTCCCATCGGGAGCGCCGGTTCGCTGGAACCCGAGAAGACATGAAGACTATTACTCCCATCGGGAGCGCCGGTTCGCTGGAACCCGAGAAGATATGAAGACTCAAGTTTTGAAGAATTGCAGTAATTCGGGACACCCGAACTGCATCGTCAGGAACCTTGTTCGTATATTACAACAAACCTCGGGGCTAACAGTCCCTTGAAGATTCGACTGTGCTCACGGTCCCTTGAAGATTCGACTGTGCTCACGGTCCCTTGAAGATTCGGCTGGGCTAACGGTCCCTTGAAGATTCGACTGTGCTCACGGTCCCTTGAAGATTCGACTGTGCTCACGGTCCCTTGAAGATTCGGCTGGGCTAACGGTCCCTTGAAGATTTGGCTGTGCTCACAGTCCCTTGAAGATTCGACTGTGCTCACAGTCCCTTGAAGATTCGACTGGGCTCACGGTCCCCTGAAGATTATTTCGGAGACCTTGCTCTTTTCCTTTGCTATAGATGCCTCAAAGAGTGCCGCAAATAGCAAGGATCATGAAGCAACGAAGACCTCGCTCTTTTCCTTTGCTATAGATGCCTCAAAGAGTGCCGCAGATAGCAAGGATCATGAGAAAGCCTCTGAAATTACGAGTGCTATGATGCAAAATCAACGAAGACCTTGCTCTTTTCCTTTGCTATAGATGCCTCAAAGAGTGCCGCAAATAGCAAGGATCATGAAGCAATGGTGACCTTGCTCTTTTTCTTTGCTATAGATGCCTCAAAGAGTGCCGCAGATAGCAAGGATCATGAAACACGTACGAAAACGACCCACGGTCAAAACATACATCGGTTGAAAGCAAAGTTGCACATACAACGGGTTTAGCAAGACCCGCAACACGAGCTGATCACTCAAACAATTTGCTGACCAACGAATACACATACGCTTAAACGGGCAATTAAGATTTGCTCCTTCAAAATTTGCCAACGGCATTGACACGGTAAAAGTGCATATACATGTACCTACCAAAAAACTTACAGACAATGGCATCAACGATGCTCAAGGTGCGTTTTTCCCCTTGAAATAAACAACAATGTGTCAACGACACCTGAAGAAAACTGTAAACATCGGGTTGCTCGACTTGAGTCTACTCACGGTTGCAAGCATCAGTGCCCAAACTCGGGGGCTACTTCCATCGGGAGCGCTGGATGCGCACCCGATAAAATTATCTGCTCCTCCGGGATATCACCCCAATCATCGGCTCCTCTGGGCCATCACCCCAATCATCGGCTCCTTAGGGCCATCATCTAAATCATCGGCTCCTTAGGGCCATCATCTAAATCATCGTCTCCTCAGGGCCATCATCTCAATCATCGGCTCCTCTGGGATATCATCTGAATCATCAACTCCTCTATCAGTGAAATTATCAGAGTCATCAGCATCAAGTTCTCGGAACTTGAAAAAGTCTACGGTGTTTGACTTAGTATTTTTTACACCCTATACATAACTATTTCATATTTATCTACAGGCTCGGGGGCTACTCCCATCGGGAGCGCTAGTCGCGCACCCGGTAAAAAATATGGCAACCTCGCCAACAAAGAAAAATAAAGTTGAAGACATCGGCATCAACAATCAAGATCTTCGAGTAGTACAACTTGAGTCTATGCGTGGCTGCAAGCACCCGCCCATAGACTCGGGGGCTACTCCCATCGGGAGCGCTTCGCGCACCCGACCAAAAGCAACTTCGACTCTACATCAAGCACAAGATTCAACAGATGATCAAGACATTCGGCAATGACAACTTTAGTCTCTGCCCGAAGCTTCACTTCGGCCAGACACTCGGGGGCTACTGACGTGGGCATAACCCTTCGGGTACTCGACATTGCCATACCCGGTGCAAACTATGAAGCTGGACCAGCACAAGGACTCGACAAGTTGGACCTGCCCGCGCCTCAACTTGGACTACAAGGAAATAAGACTCCAATACGAATCCTACTGGGACTCTTGTAAACCCTAACTTGGCTGATATATAAAGCCAGGCAGGGGCACCCCTTGGGGACACGCACAATCAGAAACATAATTTTAGAGGCAACACGCCTAGACACCGCAACCCGCGGATTAGAACTAGACTAGATCCAACAACTCCGCCTATGGCGACCCCCTGTATACATATATTCATATAGTGGATTGCTAGCGAGGACGTAGCGACCCTCCACCGCGGGGGCGTGAACCTGGGTACGTCGTGTACCGCCTCGCTCCCGGAACTTCCGTCGTCACCTTTCTCTAAAACCCAAGCCCCTCAAGGTGGGCATTGCCGAGGAACCGCCTCGTCAGACGGATTGGAAGTGACTCCCTCAATGGTCTTGCCGGATCCCTTGGTAGGATCTAGCTGGGCGGGGATGAATGGCGAAGGGGCGTAGGAGATGGGCGTGGCCGCGATTGGTTCCGTCTGCGATGGAGGCGGAGTAGAGAAAAACATCTACAAGTTGCGAGTTAAATAACTTAGCGGGAACTACTGCTATACACTAGTCGTCCCTACCGGTGCCGATGAAAAAGCTCTAGGTGAAGGCTTACCGGAGATGGCTGCTACGGTGGTCGGAGACGCCGGTGACGAGATTTTCGCTGTGGTGGCTCGCCAAAGTTAATAACAGGATGAACTCGACGCGGCGGCGCTTTCTCTGGCGAAACTCCGGTGGACTCCGGCACAGTGGAAGCTAGAGCTCGGTGGTAGCGCGCGAGTGAGAGGTGAAAACGGGGGAGAATGAGGAGATTAGTGTGTGCGGTGAGGATATTTATAGGCGCGGGATGAGATTCGTGCTCCGCATCCTATGGTCGGAATGCAAGCGTTGCACCGTTGGATGATGGACATGTGTCGAAAACCCTAGCAGTAAAAATGGCTAAGGATAAGTTACCGTTCAAGTTACCCGAAAATGGCGCCAACATTGGCGGAACCGTTTGAACCGTTCAAGGTTCCGGGTAAGAATTTAAAACGACGAGCCGTTATCTCTGTAGGGGAGTAACCCGGAGACTCGTCGTAATAATGAGGTTGATGGATGAAGTCCCGCGGGATAAACGATCTTTCCGGCATGCGAGCTGGAAATGGAAGTTTCATGAAGTCGGAGTTCTTCAAGTTTCCCCATGTTACCGAGAGGATTGTCGGATGTAAAGATGGTTCGGTCAAGGCGGAAACAAGAGGTGAATCTCAGAGAACTCTGGGGGCTACTGTTGTGGGTATACTTCATGGGTGTATCATCGACAGTGCCTAGATCCGGCAAGCCCGGGTAGCCCATAAACGGTGATGGTGGCGTATGGCCCATCGGGCGGCCCAGTTGTTGTAGATCAAGATGGATGAAGTCCAGCCCAGGAACAAGGAGCCGGTTCCACCGACCAACTCTGGAAGTCGGATCCGGCCTGGCCCATCAGGGGTAGCCGGATCCAGTACGGCGTATAAGGGAAGGCAGATCCTTGACATGCACGGCAATGTAATATTCCGTAGGCGACTTGCATTCCAGCTAGGACTCTCCGTGTAAATCCTAGATCATGGCGCTGATACGTCTCCAACGTATCCATAATTTCTGATGTTCCATGCTTGTTTTATGACAATACTTACATGTTTTGCTTGCGCTTTATGATGATTTTATGCGTTTTCCGGAACTAGCCTATTAACAAGATGCCACAGTGCCGGTTCTCGTTTTCTGCTGTTTTTGGTTCCGAAAGGCTGTTCGGGCAATATTCTCGGAATTCGACGAAATGAAGACCAAACATCATAATTCACCGAGACGGACCAGGACACCGAAGGGGAGTCGAGGGGGAGGCCCCGGGGCCCCCACACCATAGGGCCGCGCGGGCCAGCCCCTGGCCGCGCCGGCCTATGGGGAGGGCACCCTGTCGCCCCTCCTGCGCCGCCTCTTCGCCTATATAAGCCCTTTCGACCTAAAAACTCGATACCAATTGACGAAACTCCAGAAAGACTCCAGGGGCGCCGCCACCATCGTGAAATTCCGTTTCGGGGGGACAGAAGTCTCTGTTCCGGCACCCTGCCGGGACGGGGAAGTGCCCCCGGAAGCCATCTCCATCGACGCCATCGCCTCCATCATGCTCCGTGAGTAGTTCCCCCATGGACTACGGGTTCTAGCAAGTAGCTAGTTGGCACTCTCTATCCCATGTATTTCAATACAATGGTCTCATGAGCTGCCTTACATGATTGAGATCCATCTGATGTAATCGGTGTTGTGTTTGTTGGGATCCGATGGATGATACATTATGATTAGTCTATTTATAAAGTTTGTGAAGTTATTGTTGCTGCAATCTTGTTATGCTTAATGCTTGTCACTAGGGCCCGAGTGGCATGATCTTAGATTTAAGCTCTATACTTATTGCTTAGATTGTATCTACAAGTTGTATGCACATGTCTATGTCCGGAACCAAAGGCCCCAAAGTGACAAAATTGGGACAACTGGAGGGGAAGGCTTAGATATGAGGATCACATGTTTTCACGGAGTGTTAATGCTTTGCTCCGGTGCTCTATTAAAAGGAGTACCTTAATTTCCAGTAGATTCCCTAGAGGCCCGGCTGCCACCGGCTGGTAGGACAAAAGATATTGTGCAAGTTTCTCATTGCGAGCATGTACGACTATATATGGAAAACATGCCTACATGATTAATAAGCTGGATGTTTTAACTTAATGCTTTGAATCCTATCAATTGCCCGACTGTAATTTGTTCACCCAACACTTCTTATTGGAGAGTTACCACTAGTGTAGATAGCTGGGAACCCCGGTCCATCTCTCATCATTATATACTCGTTCTACATGTCATTGGAAGTAGTATCAACTATTTTCTGGTGCCATTGCTCTCATATTACTGCTACTTTCACATCACCCCTGTTACTAGTGCTTTTCCAGGTGCAGCTGAATTGACGACTCAGTTGTTAAGGCTTATAAGTATTCTTTACCTCCCATTGTGTCGAATCAATAAATTTGGGTTTTACTTCCCTCAAAGACTGCTGCGATCCCCTATACTTGTGGGTTATCAAGACTGTTTTCTGGCGCCGTTGCCGGGGAGGCATAGCTCTACTCATGACTTCACCTGGGGAGTACACTCTACCTCTCTCTCTGTTTTTATTTTGTCTTATTTTGTTTTGCTTAGTTTACTTTTGTCTAGTTTATTTGTTCTTAGTTTATTTCTGTCTGGTATTATTTTGCTTAGTTTCTTTTTGTCTTGTTTTAATTTTCTTATATACCCAAAAATCCATAAAAAATTGAAAAACCTAAAAATTAAAAACTGCTGTTATGGGAGAACCAACAACCTACTTGGAGCTTATAGAATATTATAATAATTACAGAGAATCAAGAACTGGTAAAGTGATGAGTGCTGTGATAGCAAAAATGAATACGATTGCTAAAATCTTGCTTAAACGCCATGATATAAAATGTTGCTCTCAACAGGAACCTAAACATCTTAAATTTCAATGTGGCTTTAGTGAGGAATTTTTAATTAAGAACTATAATCGGAATAGCTATATTCATTTTGGGTTTGAAGAGGTAGAACAATTTGTCATATTTATGGGAGCCTCTGAGATAGAATCCTTCATGGTTAAAAATTATGAAACTTGTGTTGTTTGTAAGGACCTTAAAGATTATGTCTCATCTATCCTTAATTTTTGCAATGAAAGTTACACTGATAATCCTTATATCATTGATTATAAAGAGAGACTCATTAATGCACAAGAATGCACTCACAATTTGCGGGGACCTGTGGAAGAAGAAATTGATGAACCCGAAAGCTCATTGGATGAAAAAGAGGAGGAAATTGATGAACCCGAAAGCTCATTGGATGAAAAAGAAGAGGAGAGTGATGAACAAAAGGAGGAAGAATGGATTAGCTACCCATGCCAACCTTCTAATGAGAGTAACTCTTTATCTCTTACACTATTTGATTGTCCTCCATGCTTACCGAAAGAGGTTGAATGTTATGTTCCTTCGGATTCTCTTGAAATATTTCCTATGAGTAAACTTGTGAGAATAATTATGCTACTGTTATTTATGATAATCCATGCTACTTTGATAAATCTTATGATAATGCTTTGTTTGTGCCTGATGTCGAAATGCATGGTACTAAATAATTTTGCGTAGCAAATGTTTATGATAAAGCTCTTGATGATGGTCCTATGTTACTTGATAATATTAATTGTACTACTAATGAAAATGGGATTGGAGAGGTCTTGACATTATCTATGAGTCCCATATCCCTTGAGATTGATCAACCATCTTGCTATATTATTGATAAAAGTGTGTTTGAAAGTTTTAATCGCACTATTTTTGAGCTTGATAAAAATTATGTGTTTATGGATCATGAAAAGCATGCTATATGTGATAGTTATATTATTGAGTTTGTTCATGAAGCTACTGAAAATTATTATGAGAGAGGAAAATATAGTTGTAGAAATTTTCATGGTGCTAAAACACCTCTCTATATGCTTAAAATTTTGAAGTTACTCTTGTTTTATCTTCTTATGCTTATCACTTTGTTCTTCATGAATTTATTTGTGTACAAGATTCCAATGCATAGGAAGTGGGTTAGACTTAAATGTGTTTTGACTTTGCTTTTTGATGCTCACTTTTGCTTCAACTCTTATTTCTTGCGAGTGCATCATTAAAACTGCTGAGCCCATCTTAATGGCTATAAAGAAAGAACTTCTTGGGAGATAACCCATGTGTTTATTTTGCTACTGTTTTGTTGTGTCTTGGAAGTTGTTAATACTGTAGAAACCTCTCCTTATCTTTATTTTATTGCAATGTTGTGCCAAGTGAAGCCTCTAATCGAAGGTTGATACTAGATTTGGATTTCTGCGCAGAAACAGATTTCTATCTGTCATGAATCTGGGCTGTTTTCTCTGTAGGTAACTCAGAAAAATCTTCCAATTTACGTGCGTGTTCCTCAGATATGTACGCAACTTTCATTAGTTTTGAGTTTTCTGATTTGAGCAACGGAAGTACCTCTTTAAAATTCGTCTTTACTGGCTGTTCTGTTTTGGCAGATTCTGTCTCTGTTTTTTTGCATTGTCTCTTGCGGACTTTAAGCAAGGCTTTCTAGACGTGGAGAGCTGTAGCTAATGTTTTATTGAGTTCTTGCAATGTGTCACTACAGGGCCAAGGTGGATTAAAGTTTTTTGAGTACTAACCCCTCTAATGAAGTTTATGAGAAGTTTGGTGTGAAGGAAGTTTTCAAGGGTCAAGAGAGGAGGATGATATATGATCAAGAAGAGTGAAAAGTCTAAGCTTGGGGATGCCCCCGTGGTTCATCCCTGCATATTTCAAGGAGACTCAAGCGTCTAAGCTTGGGGATGCCCAAGGCATCCCCTTCTTCATCAACTTATCAGGTTTCTTCTATTGAAACTATATTTTTATTCGGTCACATCATATGTGCTTTACTTGGAGCGTCTATGTGCTTTTATTTTTGTTTTTGTTTGAATAAGCTCGGATCCTAGCAATCCTTGTTTGGGAGAGAGACACGCTCCGCTTTTTCATATGAACACTTGTTCTTCGTTTTACTTTTAATGTTCAATGATAAAAGTTGGAAGCTACATCACTTATTGTTATTTGGTTGGTGTTGCGGTCAGAAACCCACCGGCGAGCAGCGACGGGCAACACAATAGAGCCGGGAGGCTCCCAGGACTGCGGCTGGCCCTGGTCCCTGGAGCGACGGCCCGCAAAGCCTCGGCACGCACGTCCGATGCTGGTGCAAGGGCGTGCCACCTGACCTATACCTGGTCAGGAAGGTGATGGATTTGCTTCGTTTAGTTTCCTGCATGGCATACACGTAAACATTAAATACGAGCCTCGATCGGCTCTCAGGTTGTCCTGTGAATCGGCTCAAGGAGCCGATCCACCCATGATCCGTATGAGGTATACGATCACATGGTGGTCCTGCTTGATCAATATAAAGCTAAAACGACCTATGATACGTCTCCGACGTATCGATAATTTCTTATGTTCTATGCCATATTATTGATGATACCTACATGTTTTATGCACACTTTATGTCATATTCGTGCATTTTCTGGAACTAACCTATTAACAAGATGCCGAAGTGCCAGTTCTCGTTTTCTCGCTGTTTTTGGTTTCGAAATCCTAGTAACGAAATATTCTCGGAATCGGACGAAATCAAGACCCGGGTTCCTATTTTCACCGGAAGCATCCAGAACACCCGGGAAGGACCAGAGGGGGGGCACTGGGCCCCCAGACCATAGGCCGGCGCGGCCCAGGCCCTGGCCGCGCCGCCATATGGTGTGGCCACCCCTTCGACCCTCTTGCGCCGCACTACATCCCGCCGCCATCAACCTTCAACGTGCTTCTTGGCTCCTCCCGGTTCGATAAACCTTGGTTTCTTTCTCGAGGGAAAACTTGCTGCCGTGCGCATCATACCTTCCTCTTGGGGTTGCCCAACGAACGTGTGAAATACACGCCATCAAGCATATTTTCTCGGCGCCGTTGCCGGGAGATCAAGACACGCTGCAAGGGGAGTCTCCACTTCTCAATCTCTTTACTTTGTTTTTGTCTTGCTTTATTTTATTTACTACTTTGTTTGCTGCATTATATCAAAACACAAAAAAATTAGTTGCTAGCTTTACTTTATTTACTGTCTTGCACTTTATATCAAAACACAAAAAAATTAGTTGCTAGTTTTACTTTATTTACTATCTTGTTTGCTATATCAAAAACACAAAAAATTAGTTACTTGTTTTACTTTACTTAATATCATGCATGTTTTTATCTCACTAGTTAAGCATAATGGAAAACAACAAAAATATGAGAGATCTTTATGAACTTTATCTTGAATTAGGACATGATGTGTTTGAAGAGAGAATTAAAAAACCCATGGAACTTTATATGCATGCTAATGGGAATGTTATTACTATGGATGCTTTGAACACCATTGTTGCTAATGCTATGGAAAATTCTAAGCTTGGGGAAGCTGGCTCTGATGAGCGTGATCTTTTTGTCCCCCAAGCATTGAGGAGAAAATTTTCTTTTATGATTACAATATGCCTCCTATATATGATGATAGCCACTTTGTTGAATTTGCTCCCACTACAACTAATAAAATTGATTATGCTTACGTGGAGAGTAATAATTTTATGCATGAGACTCATGATAAGAATGATTTATGTGATAGTTACATTGTTGAGTTTTCTCATGATTCTACTGAAAATTATTATGAGAGAGGAAAATATGGTTGTAGAAATTTTCATGTTACTAAAACACCTCTCTATGTGCTGAAATTTTTGAAGCTACACTTGTTTTATCTTCCTATGCTTGTTACTTTGCTCTTCATGAACTTGTTTATTTACAAGATTCCTATGCATAGGAAGCATTTTAGACTTAAATGTGTTTTGAATTTGCCTCTTGATGCTCTCTTTTGCTTCAAATACTATTTCTTGCGAGTGCATCATTAAAACTCGCTGAGCCCATCTTAATGGCTATAAAGAAAGAACATCTTGGGAGATAACCCATGTGTTATTTTGCTACAGTACTTGGTTTTTATTTTGAGTCTTGGAAGTTGTTTACTACTGTAGCAACCTCTCCTTATCTTAGTTTTATGTTTTGTTGTGCCAAGTAAAGTCTTTGATAGAAAAGTAAGTACTAGATTTGGATTACTGCGCAGTTTCAGAATTCTTTGCTGTCACGAATCTGGGTCTATCTCCCTGTAGGTAGCTCAGAAAATTATGCCAATTTACGAGCATGATCCTCAGATATGTACGCAACTTTCATTCAATTTGAGCATTTTCGTTTGAGCAAGTCTGGTGGCCTAATAAAATCCATCTTTACGGACTGTTCTGTTTTGACAGATTCTGTCTTTTATTTCGCATTGCCTCTTTTGCTATGTTGGATGAATTTCTTTGATCCATTAATGTCCAGTAGCTTTATGCAATGTCCAGAAGTGTTAAAAATGATTGTGTCACCTCTGAACATGTGAATTTTTATTATGCACTAACCCTCTAATGAGTTGTTTCGAGTTTGGTGTGGAGGAAGTTTTCAAGGATCAAGAGAGGAGTATGATGCAATATGATTAAGGAGAGTGAAAGCTCTAAGCTTGGGGATGCCCGGTGGTTCACCCCTGCATATATTAAGAAGACTCAAGCGTCTAAGCTTGGGGATGCCCAAGGCATCCCCTTCTTCATCGACAACATTATCAGGTTCCTCCCCTGAAACTATATTTTTATTCGGCCACATCTTATGCACTTTGCTTGGAGGGTCGGTTTGTTTTTGTTTTTTGTTTTGTTAGAATAAAATGGATCCTAGCATTCACTTTATGGGAGAGAGACACGCTCCGCTGTTGCATATGGACAAATATGTCCTTAGGTTCTACTCATAGTATTCATGGCGAAGTTTCTCCTTCGTTAAATTGTTATATGGTTGGAATTGGAAAATGCTACATGTAGTAACTCTAAAATGTCTTGGATAATTTGATACTTGGCAATTGTTGTGCTCATGTTTAAGCTCTTGCATCATATACTTTGCACCCATTAATGAAGAAATACTTAGAGCTTGCTAATTTGGTTTGCATATTTGGTTTCTCTAGAGTCTAGATAACATCTAGTATTGAGTTTTGAACAACAAGGAAGACGGTATGGAGTCTTATAATGTTTACCATATGTCTTTTATGTGAGTTTTGCTGTACCGTTCATCCTTGTGTTTGTTTCAAATAGCCTTGCTAGCCTAAACCTTGTATCGAGAGGGAATACTTCTCATGCATCCAAAATACTTGAGCCAACCACTATGCCATTTGTGTCCACCATACCTACCTACTACATGGTATTTATCCGCCATTCCAAAGTAAATTGCTTGAGTGCTACCTTTAAAATTCCATCATTCACCTTTGCAATATATAGCTCATGGGACAAATAGCTTAAAAACTATTGTAGTATTGAATATGTACTTATGCACTTTATCTCTTATTAAGTTGCTTGTTGAGCGGTAACCATGTTTCGGGGACGCCATCAACTATTCTTTGTTGGATATCATGTGAGTTGCTATGCATGTCCGTCTTGTCCGAAGCAAGAGAGATCTACCACCTTCATGGTTGGAGCATGCATATTGTTAGAGAAGAACTTTGGGCCGCTAACTAAAGCCATGATTCATGGTGGAAGTTTCAGTCTTGGACATATATCCTCAATCTCATATGAGAATAATAATTGTTGCCACATGCTTATGCATTAAAGAGGAGTCCATTATCTGTTGTCCATGTTGTCCCGGTATGGATGTCTAAGTTGAGAATAATCAAAAGCGAGAAATCCAAAATGCGAGCTTTCTCCTTAGACCTTTGTACAGGCGGCATGGAGGTACCCCATTGTGACACTTGGTCAAAACATGTGCATTGCAAAGATCCGGTAGTCCAAGTTAATTAGGACAAGGTGCGGGCACTATTAGTATACTATGCATGAGACTTGCAACTTGTAAGATATAATGTACATAACTCATATGCTTTATTACTACCGTTGACAAAATTGTTTCATGTTTTCAAAATCAAAGCTCTAGCACAAATATAGCAATCGATGCTTTTCCTCTATGGAGGACCATTCTTTTACTTTCAATGTTGATTCAGTTCACCTATTTCTCTCCACCTCAAGAAGCAAACACTTGTGTGAACTGTGCATTGATTCCTACATACTTGCATATTGTACTTGTTATATTACTCTATGTTGACTATTATCCATGAGATATACATGTTACAAGTTGAAAGCAACCGCTGAAACTTAATCTTCCTTTGTGTTGCTTCAATACCTTTACTTTGATTTATTGCTTTATGAGTTAACTCTTATGCAAGACTTATTAATACTTGTCTTGAAGTACTATTCATGAAAAGTCTTTGCATTATGATTCACTTGTTTACTAATGTCATTACCATTGTTTTGATCGCTGCATCCACTACATATGTTTACAAATAGTATGATCAAGGCTATGATGGCATATCACTTCAGAAATTATCTTTGTTATCGTTTTACCGCTTCGGGACGAGCGTAACTAAGCTTGGGGATGCTTGATACGTCTCCGACGTATCGATAATTTCTTATGTTCTATGCCATATTATTGATGATACCTACATGTTTTATGCACACTTTATGTCATATTCGTGCATTTTCCGGAACTAACCTATTAACAAGATGCCGAAGTGCCGGTTCTCGTTTTCTCGCTGTTTTTGGTTTCGAAATCCTAGTAACGAAATATTCTCGGAATCGGACGAAATCAAGACCCAGGTTCCTATTTTCACCGGAAGCATCCGGAACACCCGGGAAGGACCGGAGGGGGGCACTGGGCCCCCAGACCATAGGCCGGCGCGGCCCAGGCCCTGGCCGCGCCGCCATATGGTGTGGCCACCCCTTCGACCCTCTTGCGCCGCACTACATCCCGCCGCCATCAACCTTCAACGTGCTTCTTGGCTCCTCCTGGTTCGATAAACCTTGGTTTCTTTCTGAGGGAAAACTTGCTGCTGTGCGCATCATACCTTCCTCTTGGGGTTGCCCAACGAACGTGTGAAATACACGCCATCAACCTACGACGATTTAGGGTTTTCACCACATAATCGGAACATCCTACGCGTGATTGAGCCTGGCAGCCACGCACGGTGATAATAAACCGACCCTAGATAAGGACTAAAAACCAACGTGAAGTTGATCCCCGGAACATCTCATCTAGGGCTAGCAAACTACACCCTACGTGCTACTTGGATCCTTCAACCCGTTTGCAAGGCCTAACTATGCAGATATTAAACTAATCCTTGAATAACAAGGAGCAATCATAACGGATCGGATCTATTAAATAATGATCAAGCGAGGTGCCGCCCTTACACCTAAGATAGGCGTAAGGGCGGCTAGACGTCTAAGGGTTGCATGGACGAAAGCATGTAACACGACGGAACAATGCTAACCCTAACACATCTATGATAACTACATTGCTCGCCATCAACAAGGCTTCAGCACGAGCAACGCATGAACAACGAATAAACGTGTACTGCCTAGATCGCAAGATGTGATCTAGGCAGCATGATGCTTACCCGGAAGAAACCCTCGAAACAAGGGGCTGGCGATGCGCCTAGATTGGTTTGTGATGAACGTGATTGTTGCTTTTCTCAATAACCCTAGATACATATTTATAGTCCGTAGACTTTCTAACGTGGGAGTAATCCCAACCGTGCACGAGCCAAATTCTATCTAACCGACACGTATCCTACTATATTTACAGATACACGGGCAAACTAGCCCAAACTTTGTATACAAGGCCGATTCATGTATTTCTTCCAGGTATATTCTTCAAGCCCATCTTAATCGCGGCCCACCTCCGATCCGGTCAAATTCTGGTGATAACACATGCCCCCCTGGTTTTGGAAATGACAATTCCAAAATCACTCTGTTTTTCTTCGTCGGGTCATGTCGTGGCGAGCGAGTAACCGTCACGAGTATCCTTCATCATGATGCCTTGCCTTGTCGACTTCTCTGCAAGATTTGATAGCTTTAACATCACTTCCTCGGAAACCGTAGTGGCATTAAATCTCCACTATACCCCTTTTATTTAACCGTATCGAGCAGTTTGCTTCTTCATCCCCTCCTCATCCTCTGTAATACTCGAAAACCCTTCTTCCACCATGGACTCCTCCTCCTCTTCCTCCTCCGGTCTTTCCTACAGGTCCTCCTCCTCCCGCGAGTCGACGCCGGAGGATATACGCGCCCCGGAGCGATGGGACGAGGCGGACTGGGACTTCTCCGTCTGGTCAGAGGATGATGAATCCCTAACCGATGGGGAGGACAACCTTCATTTCCTCATTGATGGGGATTCGGAGGAGGAGGACGACGATGATGCTCTCTGGGGCGAAGACATCTCTTCCGATGAGGAAGATGAAGAAGTGGAGGAGGACACCTCCTCCGACGAGTACCCGCCGATGAAGCGCTTCCGCGCCGGGTCGGATGATGATGACGACGATGATGATGACGAGGATGAGTATGGGGCCCCTGCCGAAGGTTACGGCAGCAGTGACAAGGAGCCCGCCGGCAGCAGCACCGACGGCAGCCACGACAGCACCGACGAGGGCAGCAACGGCCCTTAGGCTAGGATTAGTAGCATAGGGCTAGTAGTAGTAGTGCATTAGGCATCAGATGATCCTTTTGAGAGTCATCGGCTCTTTCTTGTAAAGCCGTTCCTTTGAATCAATAAGAACTGTTCTTCCAATTTGACTCTCGATTTATCCAATTTCAAGTCTTCTATTTGCCGCACCAAGAACCGATAGCAACGTATCGGACTTTTCGCCTCAAATGCCCATGAAGCCAGACTCAAATACCAATTTAGACAGTCATCCAAGCACTCCTCAAATTCAGACTGTAATTTAATATATGACCATGATACTTCGCAACCCTAAAGCCGATGGCTGTTCATCGGCTGTTTTGAAAATCCAGTCTTCTTCAGGTTAAATAGTTTTGCCGATGACGTCCCTTCATCTCCTTGCAGCAACAGGACGGTCCATACCCTGTAGGTGAGGACGGCTCCCCTCTCAGATTCCTCCCAACAGCTCCGGTGGTCCTCTTTTGCAAAATCTCACCACCTTTGAAGAAGGATGCAGAGTCAGCCGATGACACCTAAATCGGCTTCAAAAAGGAGAGTGTCTGCTAGGTCAGCTGCCCCCCGAGCCTCAGTCAATGCGAGAACAGCGGTGAGGAAAGTAGCTGCCAGGAAGACTCTGAGGCGCCAAAGCCTTACTCCAGCTCAAGAAGGCTTGCACGTAATTTCCGCCCATGCTTTGGCTGATTTCATTCATCCTTCCAGGCTTCTGCAGCATACTCGCAGTTCTTCTACGAACCTCTATTGCCGTTCCCCAGACTCCCATTAGAGCGGGGCAAGGCAGCCTATGCACAGAGAGCCGATGCATCAAGAAAGCCCGCAAGGAACCGTCAGCCTCTCCATTTGCAGATTTGATGACACCTCCACTGGGGAAGTCGAGGAGGTACCTATGCCATCCGCCACTCTGGCCCTAGCAACTTCTACGAGTGTAGTTGAGAAGGTAGCCAACTTGGCCAAGCCGACAGCAGAAACACCAGAGCCGATCATCTCTTCTTCCGTTGAAAGCCGATATCGCAGACCAATGCCAATGGCTTAATGAGCAACAGGCTGCCTTGGACGCCACAACTAACACATCTGACAGCACTGCTGAACTGGCGACCCTGCGCAAAGGGTTGAAGGTCCTTGAAGAGAAGGTCCGGGCAACAAAAACAGCTCATTGAAGCTGAGGAAGCTCTCATCGTTCACTCCCTCGAGGAAGCCGATTTTATTGGAATCGGCTGGCTTGAACACGCAGCTGGTAGGTCCGGTGTAATTTGTACTAGAGTCGATGGCTGTGCATCGGCTGAACCTTATGAATTTTTTTTTACTGGCCGATTTTTCTATCGGCCCCCAATATTTTATTGCACATGTACCGCACATGTTCATCTGACTAGGTGCCCCCCGAGCCGAATCTGTCAGGTAACTGCAGATATCGGCTCCGTAATTAGCCAAGGCACTGTACTTGAACATCGGCTCCGTCAGGACCAATGTTGACTTCTTCCAGCTCGTCAGCCGACGTAAACCTGTATCCCCGCTTTCCGCCGCCCGTTAGATCGACGTTGAACACGGGCAGAACGTATGGTGAGGATAATTTTGGCCGATTGCTTGAATCGGCCTCCATGTTGATTGAATTGCTCAATGAAGGTTTACATCTTGGTCTCGGTTCAGTATAACTACGCGACATGCTTGAGACGAGAGTATCCCTTTTTATTTCTTGGGGCCGATCACAAGGATCGGCCTTGCCATGTTCGTCCACATATTTTGCTCTTGTCACACGGACAGGCCGGTGGATAAGACCAGCCTCACCCCGTTTTTCGTCACGTCGATGCGCTCGCAGTCGTCCAAAGTGATGCCTGAGAGTGGCTCTTGGCCTGCCGTCTCCCAAACGTTCATGCCAGCCGTTGAAATCTCGGCTGAATCATCTGCGTGGACGACCTCTACTTCATCTCCATCCCACTGTATTAAACATTGGTGCATCGTGGATGGAATGCAACAGATTGGCGTGGATCCAATCTCTCCCTAGCAGGACAGCATAGGTGCTCTTGCTCGTCGACAATAAAGAACATCGTAGGGATGGTTTTTCTTCCTACGGTCGGATCCACGTTCGTAACACCTTGCGCTTCGGATGCTTGGCCGTTGAAATCGCTCAGTGTAACGTTGGTCTTGATCAGATCCGAGCTAGAGCGTCCCAACCGACGTAGCATGGAGTATGGCATAATGTTGACTGCCGCTCCGGTGTCCACCAGCATCTTGTTGACAGGCTGCCCATTGATATAACCTCGTAGGTACAGGGCCTTCAGGTGTCTATAGCTTCTCAAAGACAACTGGCCGTGGGCCGCAGTCAAGTTGTGCCACAGGTGCTTCGTCTAATCTTGGAGCACTAAACTCCGCTGGAAGGATGAGCACCATGTTTGTGCCAGCCGATGTCTCATCATCGGCTTTCCTTTGTTTGGGACGCCACTCTTTCTTTTGTGGTCGACCTTCTTCGTCCAGAGTTCGCTGAATTTTCGCGGCCAGATCAGGCCGGGCCTTCCTTAACGTGTGCAGGTATAACCTTTCAGCTTCCTCCAAACCACGTAGCCGCCGAACCCTACGCTTTTGGGAACGGCTGAGTCCATCGAGGCACCACCTTGGCCGGTGGTACTTATCTTCTTCTTCTTCATCGTCGTCTTCTAACTCCTCGAGATCTTCCACCCGAGAGGACTCGGCGTACTTATTCCGAGATGGGAGCGGCCCTAGACGTTTGAATACTGACACGTCTCCTGCACCCTTCTTCTTCTCTCTACATTCTAGCAGTTGCCGATTGTAGGCAATCGGCTCATTCCTGAATCCCAGCAGTGTCTGAAGAAGGGGCAGTCCCAGTGCCTATCCACGTCGTCTTGTTCTCTTGACTTCTCCTTGGCATGGCGCTCATATCTCTCCTCGTCGCGATCATGCCAGCGGTCTCTCCTGGCATCTCTGCTAGCCAGACGATCTCTTTCGTCATCGTCGTCATATCGCCGGCGTTGGTCGTATTGACTCACGTATTTGTTGAGGAGGTGATCAGAGAGAGGTCGCTGATATCGCACATTCTTCACTTCTCCCTCTCGTGACGTAGCGCTTGCCATCGTGCCGGAGCCGATCGCGTGGAACGGCTTCCTCTTTGTCCTTGTTATGAGAGCAGCTGCCCTCGTCTCTGTCCTTACCAGAGTGGTGCCCAGGTCCTACCATGTTGATGCTGACCGAGGAACCTGGCTGGCACCTCCCAGGGTAAGTGCACTCCACCATGTTAACGGCGGGGAAGGGGTGCGTGTCGACTTTCATGGCGTACTGGCTAAAAATTAGCCGCCCTTGTTCTATCGCCATTTGGATCTGCTGACGCCACACCCTGCAGTCGTTGGTGGTATGGGTGAACGTGTTATGCCACTTGCAGTATGGCTTTCCGTTCAGCTCCTGTGCCGTGGGGATTTTGTGGCCTTCGGGTAACTTTAGCTGCTTCTCCTTAAGTAAGAGGTCGAAAATTTGCTCAGCTTTGGTCACGTCGAATTCAAACCCTCTTGGAGGACCTTGTGGCTTAACCCACTTGCAGGACACGGGGCTTGCCCCCCGAGTCCATTCAGCCACTGCTACCTCTTGATCTCCCGCAGAGCCTTCATCTTCAACTGCCTTGATGGCGTGTATTTCACACGTTCGTTGGGCAACCCCAAGAGGAAGGTATGATGCGCACAGCAGCAAGTTTTCCCTCAGAAAGAAACCAAGGTTTATCGAACCAGGAGGAGCCAAGAAGCACGTTGAAGGTTGATGGCGGCGGGATGTAGTGCGGCGCAACACCGGAGATTCCGGCGCCAACGTGGAACCTGCACAACACAACCAAAGTACTTTGCCCCAACGAAACAGTGAGGTTGTCAATCTCACCGGCTTGCTGTAACAAAGGATTAACCGTATTGTGTGGAAGATGATTGTTTGCGAGAGAAAACAGTAAAAACAAGTATTGCAGCAGATTTGTATTTCAAGTATTAAAGAATGGACCGGGGTCCACAGTTCACTAGAGGTGTCTCTCCCATAAGATAAAAGCATGTTGGGTGAACAAATTACAGTCGGGCAATTGACAAATAGAGAGGGCATAACAATGCACATACATGACATGATAAGTATAGTGAGATTTAATTGGGCATTACGACAAAGTACATAGACCGCCATCCAACTGCATCTATGCCTAAAAAGTCCACCTTCGAGGTTATCGTCCAAACCCCCTCCAAGTATTAAGTTGCTAACAACAGACAATTGCATTAAGTATGGTGCGTAATGTAATCAACAACTACATCCTCTGGACATAGCGCCAATGTTTTATCCCTAGTGGCAACAAGCACAACACAACCTTAGAACTTTATGTCACCTGTCCCAGTGTCAATGCGGGCATGAACCCACTATCGAGCATAAGTACTCCCTCTTGGAGTTAAAAGTAAAAACTTGGCCGAGCCTCTACTAGTAACGGAGAGCATGCAAGATCATAAACAACACATGTATAATAACTTGATAATTAACATGACATAGTATTCTCTATCCATCGGATCCCGACAAACACAACATATAGAATTACATATAGATGATCTTGATCATGTTAGGCAGCTCACAAGATCCAACAATGAAGCACAATGAGGAGAAGACAACCATCTAGCTACTGCTATGGACCCATAGTCCAGGGGTAGACTACTCACTCATCACTCCGGAGGCGACCATGGCGGTGTAGAGTCCTCCGGGAGATGAATCCCCTCTCGGCAGGGTGCCGGAGGCGATCTCCTGGATCCCCCGAGATGGGATCGGCAGCGACGGCGTCTCGGTAAGGTTTTCCGTATCGTGGCTCTCGGTACCGGGGGTTTCGTCACGGAGGCTTTAAGTAGGCGGAAGGGCAAGTCAAGAGGCGGCACGGGGGCCCACACCATAGGCCGGCGCGGCCGGGGTGGGGCCGCGCCGCCCTAGGGTTTGGCCACCCCGTGGCCCCTCTTCGTCTCGTCTTCGGACTTCCGGAAGCTTCGTGGAAAAATAGGCCCCCGGGCTTTGATTTCGTCCAATTCCGAGAATATTTCGTTACTAGGATTTCTGAAACCAAAAACAGCAGAAAACAAAGAATCGGCACTTCGGCATCTTGTTAATAGGTTAGTTCCGGAAAATGCACGAATATGACATAAAGTGTGCATAAAACATGTAGGTATCATCAATAATATGGCATAGAACATAAGAAATTATCGATACGTCGGAGACGTATCAAGCATCCCCAAGCTTAGTTCTCGCTCGTCCCGAGCGGTAAAACGATAACAAAGATAATTTCTGAAGTGATATGCCATCATAACCTTGATCATACTATTTGTAAACATATGTAGTGGATGCAGCGATCAAAACAATGGTGATGACATGAGTAAACAAGTGAATCATAATTCAAAGACTTTTCATGAATAGTACTTCAAGACAAGTATTAATAAGTCTTGCATAAGAGTTAACTCATAAAGCAATAAATCAAAGTAAAGGTATTGAAGCAACACAAAGGAAGATTAAGTTTCAGCGGTTGCTTTCAACTTGTAACATGTATATCTCATGGATAATAGTCAACATAGAGTAATATAACAAGTACAATATGCAAGTATGTAGGAATCAATGCACGGTTCACACAAGTGTTTGCTTCTTGAGGTGGAGGGAGATAGGTGAACTGACTCAACATAAAAGTAAAGAGAATGATCCTTCAAAGAGGAAAGCATCGATTGCTATATTTGTGCTAGAGCTTTTATTTTGAAAACATGAAACAATTTTGTCAACGGTAGTAATAAAGCATATGAATTATGAAAGTTATATCTTACAAGTTGCAAGTCTCATGCATAGTATACTAATAGTGCCCGCACCTTGTCCTAATTAACTTGGACTACCGGATCTTTGCAATGCACATGTTTTGACCAAGTGTCACAATGGGGTACCTCCATGCCGCTCGTACAAAGGTCTAAGGAGAAAGCTCGCATTTTGGATTTCTCGCTTTTGATTATTCTCAACTTAGACATCCATACCGGGACAACATGGACAACAGATAATGGACTCCTCTTTTATGCATAAGCATGTGGCAACAATTATTATTCTCATATGAGATTGAGGATATGTGTCCAAACTGAAACTTCCACCATGAATCATGGCTTTAGTTAGCGGCCCAAAGTTCTTCTCTAACAATATGCATGCTCCAACCATGAAGGTGGTAGATCTCTCTTGCTTCGTACAAGACGGACATGCATAGCAACTCACATGATATCCAACAAGGAATAGTTGATGGCGTCCCCGTAAACATGGTTACCGCTCAACAAGCAACTTAATAAGAGATAAAGTGCATAAGTACATATTCAATACTACAATAGTTTTTAAGCTATTTGTCCCATGAGCTATATATTGCAAAGGTGAATGATGGAATTTTAAAGGTAGCACTCAAGCAATTTACTTTGGAATGGCGGATAAATACCATGTAGTAGGTAGGTATGGTGGACACAAATGGCATAGTGGTTGGCTCAAGTATTTTGGATGCATGAGAAGTATTCCCTCTCGATACAAGGTTTAGGCTAGCAAGGTTATTTGAAACAAACACAAGGATGAACGGTACAGCAAAACTCACATAAAAGACATATGGTAAACATTATAAGACTCCATACCGTCTTCCTTGTTGTTCAAAACTCAATACTAGATGTTATCTAGACTCTAGAGAAACCAAATATGCAAACCAAATTAGCAAGCTCTAAGTATTTCTTCATTAATGGGTGCAAAGTATATGATGCAAGAGCTTAAACATGAGCACAACAATTGCCAAGTATCAAATTATCCAAGACATTTTAGAGTTACTACATGTAGCATTTTCCAATTCCAACCATATAACAATTTAACGAAGGAGAAACTTCGCCATGAATACTATGAGTAGAACCTAAGGACATATTTGTCCATATGCAACAACGGAGCGTGTCTCTCTCCCATAAAGTGAATGCTAGGATCCATTTTATTCAAACAAAACAAAAAACAAAAACAAACCGACGCTCCAAGCAAAGTACATAAGATGTGGCCGAATAAAAATAGGGATTTCTAGTTTCGTGCCCCTGGTTCGTTAGTTGTACTCAGTTTTCCCCAGCCTCTTAACTTTTCCTCAGTTTTCCCCTCCCTCTAGTTTGAAACCCCTTCCAGAGGCTCGGACGGGAGGGTTGCCGTCTGTTCAGAGGCCTTCCGTTACCGGTTTTGACTTGACCGTTGCTTTCGAAATGTGTTGACTATTGACTGGAATAGCTGACCAAAGCTTTCCCCTCCGTCCGAGACTGGAGGAGCTCACACACCGCCCCTCCGCCGCCACGCCATCCTGCCCACCTACCTTATGGCATCGTCCGCCGCCGAGCCGGCCCCGCCCCCACCACCACCCCCGGGCTCCGCCTCCACCAGATCTGGATCTACCCCTGTCCTCTTTGTAATTCCGTCTGGTGCGCAGACTATTCCCGCCAGCCGTGGAGAAGATTGGGAATCGGAGGGATCTAACGCATGGATTCCATCTGGGTAAGCATCGTCTGCCTATCCCATGTGAATTAACGAAGAGGCAGTTTTTGAGCGCCAATCGTTGTTGCTCAACTAAGCTGCGTTGCTTTTCGAATAGGATGGATCCAGCTGGCGTTTTCGGCTGGTGGTTAGGCTGGATTCTAGCTTTACGCGTGATTCTAAACGCTGTAAGACTGGGTTTAACTTCCCTGCGGTGGTTGCAACCACCATCTCGTTAACGGATTTCAAAGCTAACATCTACGATAACTACACCGGAGCTCTCTCGA
The DNA here is from genome assembly GCF_022539505.1 of Lolium rigidum. NCBI lineage: Eukaryota > Viridiplantae > Streptophyta > Magnoliopsida > Poales > Poaceae > Lolium > Lolium rigidum. Next base: position 300,078,109 of record NC_061508.1, read on the forward strand.
TGCGGTTCATTTCGAATATTTCAACAGTCTCGGAGGGAAGATTTGTTCCACTAATTTCCGAAGAAGATCCGGGATTTCTTTTTGCTTTGAATGCTTCTTGCCGGTTCGGTAAAATTCGTATCCATGTGGACAGGGGCCAGGCATCATCCGGTGCCGGGGCATCATCGAGTGGTCGGGCATCATGTCTCTCTACTCGCTGCGCTCTCGCTAATAGTGTGCGCCGTGGCGCT
>NC_061508.1:300078438-300090107 GCF_022539505.1 Lolium rigidum
AAAGTTCTAAGGTTGTGATGTGCTTGTTGCCACTAGGGATAAAACATTGATTCTATGTCTAAGGATGTAGTTGTCGATTACATTACGCACCATACTTAATGCAATTGTCTCGTTGCTTTGCAACTTAATACCGAATGGGGTTCGAGATGATAACCTCGAAGGTGGACTTTTAGGCATAGATGCAGCTTGGATGGCGGTCTATGTACTTTGTCGTAATGCCCGGATTAAATCTCACTATATTTATCATATCATGTATATGCATTGTTATGCCCTTCTCTATTTGTCAATTGCCCGACCGTAATTTGTTCACCCAACATGCTTTTATCTTATGGGAGAGACACCTCTAGTGAACTGTGGACCCCGGTCCTATTCTTTACATCGCATACAATCTCATCGCAATACTTGTTTTATTGTTTTCTTGCAAACAATCATCTTCCACACAATACGGTTAATACTTTGTTACAGAGCAAGCCGGTGAGATTGACAACCTCACTGTTTCGTTGGGGCAAAGTACTTTGGTTTTGTTGTGCAGGTTCCACGTTGGCGCCGGAATCCGTGTTGTTGCGCCGCATCACATTTCGCCACCATCAACCTTCAACGTGCTTCTTGGCTCCTCCTGGTTCGATTAAACCTTGGTTTCTTTCTGAGGGAAAACTTGCCACCGTGCGCATCATACCTTCCTCTTGGGGTTCCCAACGGACGTGTACATTTACGCGCATCAGGTAACGCCACACAAGTAGTGAATGGACAAAGACTCAAGCATTATATTTCTGGAGATTCTTATAATGAAGATATTGATATTATCCAAGTGATAACTCCGGAAGCTTTCATCAAAGATCAAATTGACAGTTCTGCAGAGTCCGACTTTGAATAGGTAACAGTTTTAGTAACGAAAAGTCCACGTTTAGCTTTCCGAACAATATTTCTGCTGTTTTTGGAAAATATGAAAAATTACGGGATCGAAACGGAGTGGAGGAGACGCGCGAGGGCCCGTCACCATAGGCCGGCGCGGGCCCCACCCTGGCCGCGCCGCCCTATGGGGACAGCCCCTCGGCGTCCCGTTTCGACTCGTTTTCGGCCTGGAACCTTCCTTTTGTCGTAAAAATATTTGCTATATAATCCCCCGGACCCCTGGAGGTCCGTATATCGTTTTCTCGTCGTGTTTTGTTTCGAGCTGTTTTCTGCCAGATTTGTTTTGATCTAGAAGCCCTATGGTCTCCAACAACAAAGACAAGGAGCCTTGGAAGGAAGAGATGGATGAAAGGATCAATAAGGAGAAGAAGAAGATAGCATCAGCAAAATGAGAGTGGGAAACTATGGAGAGTAAGCCAATCTTGGTGGGATCGGTTAACACTGGGCGTTCTTTTTCTCATAACTTGCAGGGAGTTCTTCCGCCTGCTCTGGACCTCGACTCTTTCCCTTGTGTGGAGGAAGCAATACGGGTTGCCGATGAGTTTTGTGATCAATATCGTGCTCTAAGAAGGGAAGTGGAGATACTTCAGGAGGAGAACCAGCGACTTCGCAGAATGCTGGAATATTACTCAATTCCCAGCACAAGGCCGCCACCGCCACATTCAGATAACAATGAGTCTCTTCAAGTTTTGGTGCAGAATTGCAAAACTGAGAAGCTGAAGCTGAAGGAGATCCTTAAGAAGCGCGAGAAGAATCCACCATCACCACCGAAGGAGTAATCCATCATCGGTATTGGCATCCCCTTGGTTTGTTCCAAGCTTGGGGGAGTGCCGCGGTATCACATCATCACTACCTTTATCTTTTACTATCAAGTAGTGTCATATCATGAGTAGGGAAGTTATGATATGGAATAGTTTGCAATGTGGAAGTATCTCTCTTAGTTGGTTATCTATGTATCCGTTGGTGTGAGGTATCGTTATGGAATATTAATGAGAAGTCTTGTCATTTACTTTTTGCACACCTTATTTTAGTTTGCAATCTCTATTATATGATCACTCTTGACATTGGTATTGATATCACTTTGGGAGCATCAAGTAAATCTATTTGGTTTTGGCAAACTTAGCATTGGCCAATAGCAACAACACCATGATGTTTAAGTAAAAAAGAGAAATACATTTAGATATATTACTCTATGTTAATGAGTTTAGTATTCTGAAGTTAAAATTGCTTGTGCTTATGAGAAAGATGCATGATTGTTTCTATCATATGTATATTTGTTTGTTTCCCTCAACCTTTATGCTTGCTATCAAACCTTGCTAGCCAAAGACCTGTATTGAGAGGGAATGCTTCTCATACATCCATAACCTTAGACCAAACCCATGCCATTTGTGTCCACCATATCTACATACTATGTGGTATTTTGCGCCACTCCAAGTAAATACTTCATGTGCTACCTTTAAATAATTCAAACTATATTATCTTTATTTGTGTCAATGTTTTATAGCTCATGAGGAAGTACGTGGTGTTTTATCTTTCAATCTTGTTGGGCGAACTTTCACCAATGGACTAGTGGCACATCCGCTTATCCAATAATTTTGCAATAAGAGCTGGCAACGGGGTTCCCAGCCCCAATTAATAACTTTCATTAATAATTCTCTTCACATGTTTTGCCCTGATTTATCGTTAAGCAACTTAATTTTGCAATAGACACTCCTCCATGGTATGTGAATGTTGGAAGGCACCCGAGGATTCGGTTAGCCATGGATTGAGAAAGCCAAGGTTGGGGGGAGTGTCATCCATAATAAAACTAAAATACATGTGTAAACAAAAGAGAAGGGGGATGATATACCTTGCTGGTAGAGATGCCGTCCTCCATGGGAGCCGCTCTTGGAAGGTTCGTTTGGCAAGGGGGTTGGAGTGCCCGCTACCATTCGTTGACAACAACAAACACCACCCAAAATCTTACTTTTATGCTCTTTATATGGTTTCAAAACTTGAAAAGCTCTAGCACATGATTTAATCCCTGCTTCCCTCTGCGAAGGGCCTATCTTTTACTTTTATGTTGAGTCAGTAAACCTATTTCCCTCTATCTCAAGCAAGCAATTGAGTTGTTGTGAACCAACCATTTATGCTATGACTCAGTTAATCATGTCTTCTATACTTTCTTGTTTAGTACAAATTTTATCTGAACGAATATGACTTTGAAAGTTATCAATGATTATGAGGAGATTGTTATGATTGAGAATGAAAGCCCTGCTATATAAATTCTAATATGAAAGCCTTGCTTATAAAATAAGAGCAATCCGTTAGTAGTTCTCTGACCAAGAACAAAGTTTGCCATAACAATTTATGATTTCCTATGCACCTTTACTTGTGATTTCTCTTTACTTATTTCAAGTTGAGTTATATGAAGAGAATGTGTATTAGAATATCTTGTGTGAATCAATATGATGCTTCTTGTCCGTATTTTATTTATCGACTCTTCACTCCATAAACATGTGGTCTTGTTTATCGAGCTCAGTTTCGCTTGGGGACAAGTGAGGTCTAAGCTTGGGGGGAGTTGATACGTCCATTTTGCATCACTATTTTATATCATAATTTGCTGTTATTCATTGATATATTTCACATTTAGAGATGATACTTATGTTATTTCATCTATTTTGCATGTTTCGTGATCATTGGAGAATTATTCACCGGTGTCAGGATTCTGCTGGAAAAAGCACCGTCAGGACACCATATTTCTGAAGATCAACAATTGACGGAATTTATACGGAAAATCCTATTTTTCCAGAAGACGAAGGGAGCCAAAAGGAGGAGCCGGGAGGAGCCACCATGGGCCCCCCCCATAGGCAGGCGCGGGCCCAGGCCTGGCCGCTCCGCCTTGTGGGGAGGGGGCCCACGGCCCCCTCTGGCCGCCTCTCCTTCGCGTACTTCTTCGCCCCAAAAACCTAAGACCTGGGGAGTGACGGAGAATTGACAGAGCCGCCTCTGCGGGGCGGAGAAACACCAGAGAGAAAAGAGCTCTCCGTGGCGGCAGAATCCGCCGGGGAAATTCCTCCCGAGGGGGAAATCGACGCCATCGCCATCGTCATCGAGCTGGACATCATCTCCATCATCATCGTCATCATCTTCACCATCTACACCGCCATCACCACCGCTGCATCTCGTCACCGCTGTAACGATTTGGGTTGGATCTTGATTGTTTGATAGGGGAAACTCTCCCGTGTTGATTACTACTTGTTATTGATGCTATTGAGTGAAACCTTTGAACCAAGGTTTATGTTCAGATTGTTATTCATCATCATATCACCTCTGATCATGTTCCATATGATGTCTCGTGAGTAGTTCGTTTAGTTCTTGAGGACATGGGTGAAGTCTAAATGTTAGTAGTGAATTATTGTTGAGTAGTATTCAATGTTATGATATTTAAGTTGTGGTGTTACTCTTCTAGTGGTGTCATGTGAACGTCGACTACATGATACTTCACCTTTATGGGCCTAGGGGAGTGCATCTTGTATTCGTTTGCTAATTGTGGGGTTGCCGGAGTGACGAAACCTAAACCCCCGTTAGTATATCGGTGCAAGGTGAGGGATAGCAGGATCTCGCAGTTTAAGGTCGTGGTTAGATTTATCTTAATTACTTTCTTGTATTTGCGGATGCTTGCAAGGGGTATAATCACAAGTATGTATTAGTCCTAGGAAGGGCGGTGCATTAGCATAGGTTCACCCACACAACACTTATCAAAACAATGAAGATTAATCAGCCGTATGAAGCGAAAGCACTAGACTAAAATCCCCGTGTGTCCTCAAGAACGTTTGGTCATTATAAGTAAACAAACCGGCTTGTCCTTTGTGCTAAAAAGGATTGGGCCACTCGCTGCAATTATTTCTCTCGCATTTTATTTACTTGTACTTTATTTATCCGCAATATCAAAACCCCCGAATACTTGTCTCGTGAGCATTTACAGTGAATCCTTCATCGAAACCGCTTGTCAACACCTTCGCTCCTCGTTGGGTTCGACACTCTTATTTATCGAAAGTACTACGATACACCCCCTATACTTGTGGGTCATCAGCACTCCGTTTGCTTATCCACTCTTTACCTTTTAAGTGTCTCGTCCGCATCCTCAATCTGTTCCTCGTTCCGGAATATGCTTAAAGTAGCACATGTCTTCGACTGTTTGTGCGTAAAGCCTCCGACACCATGCTCTATATTCTCTCGTATCGGGTTGGTACCTCCGAGTTCCGTGCCGAGGCTATGGGGAACGAGAATAGCTCCTCACCTGCTCGCAGGAGCATGGCCCGATCTGCAGCACAAGAAGCGAAATGCCATCGCCGAGTCAGGCGGGGACCGCCCATGGGTAATTTTTTTAACCAACTTACCATGTTGTAGTCCGAATCGATACTCCCTCGAGTCCAAATTAATTGACTCAACTATCGGTAGATACGGATGTATCTAGATGTGTTTTAGCTCTAGATACTACTACCTCCATCCCAAAGCTTAGGGCTTATATTATTTTTAGAAAGTCAAACTATACCATGTTTGACTAAGCTTTTACCAAAAATCATTAACATGCAAAATACAAAATTAATATCATTAAATAGATAATAAAATACATTTTCCTATGGTATCTACACAATTTTATATTTGTTGATAGAATATTCTAAAATTTTGGTCAAACTTTGCTTGTTTTGATTTCTCAAAAATAAATAAGCCTTAAGCTTTGGGATGTAGGTAGTACATTCATATCTATACAAAGCTGAGTCAACTAGTTTTTTTGTCTGTCCATAGCTAGTGTTCATGGTGCAAAAGGCTAAGAGCATCCACTATATGCATCAGTCTATCTCATACAGTAATTCAATATCACTCGCCGAGGTCTCGCCTTTTGTTTTGCTATTCATATGCGTAATGAAACTTTAGGGCCTTTACTCAAAAGGAAGATCAAAACTGCGGCTGATCAAGCTGCCAGTATGTTGATGCCACCCCCATCTTCTAAATGCCTCTACAAGCACAAGGCCACACGCCATCTGGGTGGTGATCTTTTAATGAATATGGTATATTTTCTTAATCCACAAAACATGCCTTGATTTTTGTCTGTTTATTGTCGGTTTTTTCTAATGCTTGCCAAAAGTTTACAACAACAACAACAACCAAGCCTTTCAGTCCCAAACAAGTTGGGGTAGGCTAGAGTTGAAACCCATAAGATCTCGAAGCCAAAAGTTTAGAAACACCAAATTCGTTTGCTTACAATCATCATACATTAATGTTTATCTACTCTCCAGTTCCCCTAACCCAACAAAAAATGATGTTAATTATGATTTTTAGATTAAAAGAGCACCATTAGGCGCTGTTAATTACGACTTTGAGATTAAAATTTCATTTGCAATTGTTAATTACAATTTTGAGACAAATGGTTAGTTTAACCTCGATCTCTTCTGCTCTCCATTTTTCCCAACCGAACAAAAATGTAACCATCCATTCATCTGAAATGGAACCATTCCATTCCATTCCACGTTGTTTCAGAACGGAACACACACTTGCATTGTTGTGAACTGTTGTCCATACACAGCCATACACTTCCACTTACATCCAGTACTATATGCATCAGTCTGTCTCAGAGTCATTCAATATCACTGCTGAGATCTGTTCCCATTCTTATGCAGTCTGAAACCGCTCGCGCCTTTACTCAAGTGGATGCAAAATGAGGCTAATGAGGCTGCCGTGAGGACGATGGTGCCGGCACCATCTTCCGAAAACCTCTACAAGCACGAGGCCATGGGCCACCGGGTGGTGACCTTTTAATGAATCTGGTATATTTTCTTAATCCACATACATGATTTCATTATTATCTGTTTAATTACTGTTGGCTTTGTCCAATGCTTACCAAAAGTTCAGAAACACTGCGTTTGCTTACAATCATCATACACTAATTTTTCACTTTTCAGTCTGTCTCATCCAGTATATAAACTATTGATTTCCGTTGGCTTCTTTTGTAATCATTTGCATTGTTGTCAATTGTTGTCTATGCACAACCCTATTCTTCCACTTACATCCCGCACTATTTGCATCAGTCTATCTCATAGATTTATTAAATATCAATGATGAGTTCTGTTGCTATTCATATGCCGGATGAAACTTATGTGCCTCTACTCAAATGGATAAAAAATGATCCTGATGAGGCTGCTGTGAAGACGATGGTGCCGCCACCATCTTCTGAAAACCTCCTCAAGCACAAGGCCACGGGCCAGCTGGGTGGTACCCTTTTCAGTAAGCAGGTATATTTTCTGCCATTCCAAAGTAAATTACTTGAGTGCTACCTTTAAAATTTCATTCCTTTGTCTTGGCAATATATAGCTCATGGGAAAATAGCTTAAAAACTATTGTGGTGATGAATATGTAGCTATGTGTCTTAGTTTTTATAAGTTGCTTGTTGAGCGGTAACCATGTTTCTGGGGACGCCATCAACTTTTTACCTTTGTTGGATATCATGTGAGATGCTATGCATGTTCGTCTTGTCTGAAGTAAGGATGATTTATCATGATCAAATGGTTTGAGTATGCATATGTTAGAGAAGAACATTGGGCCGCTAACCAAAGGCATGTATCATGGTGGAAGTTTTCAGTTTGGATATACATCCTCAATCTCTTATGAGAATATTATTTGTTGTTGAATGCTTATGCATTAAAGAGGAGTCCATTATCTGTTGTCTATGTTGTCCCGGTATGGATGTCCTAAGTTGAGATCTATTAAAAACGAGAAATCAAATGCAATTGATCTCCTTGGACCTTTGTACAGGCGGCATAGAGGTACCCCTTTGTAACACTTGGTTGAAACATATGTTATGCAATGATAATCCATGTAAATCCAAGCTAATTAGGACAAGGTGCGGGCACTATTGGTATTCTATGCATGAGGCTTGCAACTTGTAGGAAGTATTATGCATAACACATATGAATTATTACTATCGTTGACAAAATTGTTTATATGTGTTCAAAACAAAAGCTCTAGCACAAAAATAGTAATCCATGCTTCCCTCTGCGAAGGGTCATTGTTTTACTTTATGTTGAGTCAGTTTACCTACTTCTTTCTATCTTAGAAGCAAACACTTGTGTTAACTGTGTTCATTAATTCTTACATCTATACCTAATAATAAAAGCAAAAGAGCTTCTTGTTGGTCCGTTTGTTTTTGTCCCTGTTTCTGGTCGAAATTACAACCCCTGCCACCGCTGAGTGAAAAAAACGTTTCGTGATGTCGCTCTAACGCACGGTCTGATTTCCCCAATCCCGTTCTTCCCAAGCGCAGCTCAAAGAAAAAAAAAATCCTCAGCCGGAGATGGGCTAAGAGAGGCGCCGGGTGTAGGACTGTAAATAGTAGTTCCTATAGTAGTAGTAGTACTAGGAGGTGGATTTGGCGAGATGCCGGTCTGTGGCTTGATGCTGTGAAGTGGCTTCATGCCGTGAGGCTTGCTCCATGTCCCGTGGGCTGGATCTGGAGCTTGCCGCAGTTCTTCTTCGTTGTCACGGTGCTCAGGTGGTCTGGGCCGGAGGTGATGGATTGGAGGCGGCGGCAACCTCTGCAAATAAAAAGCCTTTATCTCTGCAGATCTGATGCGGCTGAAGGTGGCCTGAAGAATCCTCTCTCTAATCGTGGTGATCTTGGGAAGAGTGTTCTGCAGGCTATGCTCCACTGTCGGGCGGATCTGCGGCAGGGGAGTTCGGAAGCTACTCCCGGGAGTTCATGCACGACAGCCATGATTTCGCTGTCGTCTCATATGGCTGAAGGGCGGCCACTCCCACCTCAATCGTCGGCTACGGTGTCCTCGGGCCGACGGCTGATGGCGTTTCTCAACCTCCAGGCTGGTATGCCATTGCGGAGGCCCCTCTGCACCGGTGCAGCGTGCTCCCGCCGTCTCATCCCAAGTGGCTTTGTCCCCGGCGATGTCTCGGTTGGCTGCGTCGGAATGCTTCAGCTAGGTGGAGAAGGAGCAGGACTCGATTGCGTTTTGCAGTTTTATTTTAGGGTCCTTTGTGCAAAAAACTTGGACTTGGTTGTAACTTTTCATTTTCTCTTGGTCCTTGATGTAAGTTGTACTCCACCGCTGATGATGAAATGAAGCTTCTAGGTCCCTTGTGGACCTACCCCTGTTCAAAAAAAAAAAAAGAAAAAAAAAATCCTCTAAGCGCTGCCGTTCCAGGCCATGGTGTGACGAAGGAGAGCCACAGAAGAGAGGCAAGCGACGACGAGTTCCACTGTACTTGGATCCCACGACTCCGCTGCCCCTGGCTCCCTCAAGGCGTCAAGCCGCCGCACGAGGTTCAAACGAATTCACCCGTGGCCCCTCGTGCCCGTCACGGCAATTTCGATGCCGCTCGGATCCAGCGACTTGGATCTCGCTGGCCTGGGCGGGTTCTCGATTGGCCCTGGGAAAAGAGGCGCTGGCTAGCAAAATCGATTGGGAATTGAGGCGACGGCATGGATGTACGTACTTCATGGATTTTGTCTGTATGATTTTCGTGGATGGGGATGGGAATCGAGGTGGGTTGGTCTCTTTTCACGGATGGATTTCGATGTTGGAAGTTTTTCCATTAATTCTTTGGCCTTGATCCGCTCAGTTCTGTCGTCAGATGGGAATATGTCCTGGATGGTGTTCTTGATCAGATCAGGCATATTGTTTGTGGTCGGATTCATTTTTGTACGAACAAGATTCCATGATTTGTAGGCACATTGTTCTTCGGTGATTTTTGGAGTACTCCAATGCTGAATAGATTCGGGATTTGAAGGAAATCCTCTGTAAAACGATTTAGTTAAAGTAAAGCTAATTGTGCTTCTTCAAAGAATGGAATCAAGATGCTGATGCATCAAGTCTCAGAAAATGATTAAAGTAAAAGTTACAGTACGAGCGCTGCTCACATGTGTCCACTTGCTTACTGCCCAAATATAGATCCTGGAATGCTTTTTCTGTGACTATTTGATCATAACGTGAATAACTTTCATAGTGTAGTCTCATACATTTCTATGGTACACACATCATCTAAATTGTTACTAAACTTTTACATTGCATATGTTGTCTATTCACTAACTGAGCAGTTGGCATGGAGTCATCCATTTTTCCACCCGATTCCAGGTTTCAACCCAACGCCGAAGATGGTAATAATCAAATGCTGGATCCCTATAATCCATGACTTTCGGAATTTAGCAATGCCGTTCATGCATGGTAGCTTTTATTTTCTCTTTCAAATGAGATCAATGAGTTAATTACTGCACATGCCAGTTATGTATATGCATGCTGCTAATATTTTATTTGTGATTATATAAACATATCCTTTTGCTGTACATACCCGTGCTAGACTCTGCTTCAGTTCAAGAATTAATTTATGTTTTATTTCTAGATGCACATAGATTTTGTTTCATTAAGGGTGATCAAAGACCGTGATCAACCCTTTATTATGAACTTATGGTAGATGTTTTGATCTATACAAAAAAAAGAAATAGATATATACTCCATCTCCCTATTTCGTTTTAATGGACTGGAGGTTGAGAAAAAAATGAACTATCAATGCTTCCTACTAATGCTTAGTAAATCAGAACGGATGGAGTATATCATTTTAGTAATCCTACACTAGACTTTCAAATTGTATTGTACTCACTACGTCTATAAAGGCATGTGTCAACTTTGTCTAAATTTCATATGTCTGCACACTAAAACACATCTACATACATGCATGTTTTCACAAAGTTGAGATATATAGCGGGTAGTATTTCTTCTACGTTTGTAATGTGCTTCGAAAAACAAAGTAAAATATGTAGCAACGCACAGGCACTTTTACTAGTGATTACTTATTGCACTTGTTATATTACTCTATGTTGACAAATATCCATGAGATATACATGTTACAAGTTGAAAGCAATTGCTGAAACTTAATCATCCTTTGTGTTGCTTCAATGCCTTCTACTTTGAATCTATTGCTTTATGAGTTAGCTCTTATGCAAGTCTTGTTGATACTTGTCTTGAAAGTACTATTCATGAAAAGTTTTGCTATATGATTCATTTGTTTAGTCATTATCTCTTTGTTAGCAATCTTTTGCTTTGAATCACTGACACGAGTGAAGTACACGTCCGTTGGGAACCCCAAGTGGAAGGTGTGATGCGTATAGAAGCAAGTTTCCCTCAGTATGAAACCAAGGTTATCGAACCAGTAGGAGTCAAGAAGCACGTGAAGGTTGTTGGTGGAGGAGTGTAGTGCGGCGCAACACCAGTGAAACCGGCGCCAACGTGGAACCTGCACAACACAATCAAGATACTTTGCCCCAACGTAACAGTGAGGTTGTCAATCTCACCGGCTTGCTGAAAACAAAGGATTAAACGTATAGAGTGGAAGATGATGTTTGTTTGCAAAGAACAGTAGAGAACAATGATTGCAGTAGATTATATTCAGTTGTAAAGAATGGACCGGGGTCCACAGTTCACTAGTGGTGTCTCCAATAAGATAAATAACATGCTGGGTGAACAAATGACAGGCGGGCAATTGACAAATAAAGATTCAATACATATCATGATGATCACTATGAGATTTAATCAGGGCATTACGACAAAGTACATAGACCGCTATCCAGCATGCATCTATGCCTAAATAATCCACCTTCGAGTTAGGATCCGCACCCCCTCCAGTATTAAGTTGTAAATGTTGGAGATATGCCCAAGAGGCAATAATAAAATGGTTATTATAATATATCTTTGTGTTTATGATAATGTTTG
>NC_061508.1:300090207-300122655 GCF_022539505.1 Lolium rigidum
TGTTGGGGACACAAGAGACTTCTTGCTTTGTGGTTGCGGGGTTGCATGAGAGGGATATCTTTGACCTCTTCCTCCCTGAGTTCGATAAACCTTGGGTAATCCACTTAAGGGAAACTTGCTCGCTGTTCTACAAACCTCTCGCTCTTGGAGGCCCAACACTGTCTACGGGAAAGGAGGGGGAACGTAGACATCAAGCACTTTTACAGGCGCCGTTGCCGGGGAGGAAAGGTAAAAGGTACTCACACTCCGGACCTCGGCTACTAAGCTATTTTCCGGTGCCGTTGTAAGTACTCGAAGCTATTTCCTTTAGACTCTGCAATCGCGACATTTGGTTTCTTGTTTACACTAGTTAGGCATAATGGAAAACAACAAAAATATGAGAGATCTTTATGAACTTTATCTTGAATTAGGACATGATGTGTTTGAAGAAAGAATTAAGAAACCCATGGAACTTTATATGCATGCTAATGGGAATGTTATTACTATGAATGCTTTGAACACCATTGTTGCTAATGCTATGGAAAATTCTAAGCTTGGGGAAGCTGGCTTTGATGAGCATGATATTTTTAGTCCCCCAAGCATTGAGGAGAAAATTTACTTTGATGATACTTTGCCTCCCATTTATGATGATTATAATGATAGTAGTCTTTTGTTACCACCTGTTATGGAGGATGAATTTGATTATGATTACAATATACCTCCTATATTTGATAGCTACTTTGTTGAATTTGCTCCCACTACAATTAATAAGAATGACTATGCTTATGTTGGGAGTAGTAATTATTTTATGCATGAGACTCACAATAAGAATGCTTTATGTGATAGTTATATTGTTGAGTTTGCTCATGATGCTACTGAAAGTTATTATGAGAGAGGAAAATATGGTTGTAGAAATTTTCATGTTACTAAAACACCTCTCTATGTGCTGAAATTTTTGAAGCTACACTTGTTTTATCTTCCTATGCTTGTTACTTTGCTCTTCATGAACTTGTTTATTTACAAGATTCTTATGCATAGGAAGCATGTTAGACTTAAATGTGTTTTGAATTTGCCTCTTGATGCTCTCTTTTGCTTCAACTTCTATTTCTTGTGAGTGCATCATTAAAACTGCTTGAGCCCATCTTAATGGCTATAAAGAAAAGAACTTCTTGGGAGATAACCCATGTGTTATTTTGCTACAGTACTTTGTTTTATATTTGTGTCTTGGAAGTTGTTTACTACTGTAGCAACCTCTCCTTATCTTAGTTTTGTGTTTTGTTGTGCCAAGTAAAGTTTCTATGTCAAAGTTGATGTTATATTTGGGATTGCTGCGCAGAAACAGCATTGCTGTCTGTCACGAATCTGGGCCTATTTCTCTGTAGAAAATTTGAAAAAATCTGCCAATTTACGAGCGTGATCCTCAGATATGTACGCAACTTTCATTAGTTTTGAGTTTTTCCGTTTGAGCAAGTCTGGTGCCATTTTAAAATTCGTCTTTACGGACTGTTCTGTTTTTGACAGATTCTGCCTTTTATTTCGCATTGCCGCTTTTGTTAAGTTGAATGAGTTTCTTTGTTCCATTAACTTTCAGAAGTTTTGTGCAATGTCCAGAAGTGTTAAGAATGATTGTGTCACCTCTGAACATGTGAATTTTTGATTATGCACTAACCCTCTAATGAGTTTGCTTGAAGTTTGGTGTGAAGGAAGTTTTCAAGGGTCAATAGAAGAGGGTGATATAATGTGATCGAGAAGAGTGAAAGGTCTAAGCTTGGGGATGCCCCGGTGGTTCATCCCTGCATATTTTAAGAAGACTCAAGCATCTAAGCTTGGGGATGCCCAAGGCATCCCCTTCTTCATCGACAACTTATCAGGTTTCTTCTAGTGAAACTATATTTTTATTCGGTCACATCTTATGTACTTTACTTGGAGCGTCTGTGTGCTTTTATTTTTGTTTTTGTTTTGTTATCTTAGTCCTCTGAATAAGTTCATCCTTGTGTGGGAAAGAGACACGCTCCGCTGGTTCGTATGAACACATGTGTTCTTAGCTCATAATATTCATGGCGAAGTTTCTTCTTCGTTAAATTGTTATATGGTTGGAATTGGAAAATGCTACATGTAGTAATTGCTATAATGTCTTGGGTAATGTGATACTTGGCAATTGTTGTGCTCATGTTTAAGCTCTTGCATCATATACTTTGCACCTATTAGTGAAGAAATACATAGAGCATGCTAAAATTTGGTTTGCATAATTGGTCTCTCTAAGGTCTAGATAATTTTTAGTATTGAGTTTGAACAACAAGGAAGACGGTGTAGAGTCTTATAATGTTTACAATATGTCTTTTATGTGAGTCTTGCTGCACTTGTTCATCCTTGAGTTTGCTTCAAATAACCTTGCTAGCCTAAACCTTGTATCGAGAGGGAATACTTCTCATGCATCCAAAATCCTTGAGCCAACTACTATGCCATTTGTGTCCACCATACCTACCTACTACATGGTATTTCTCTGCCATTCCAAAGTAAATTGCTTGAGTGCTACCTTTAAACAAATTCAAAAGTTATTACCTCTTATTTGTGTCAATGTTTTATAGCTCATGAGGAAGTATGTGGTGTTTTATCTTTCGATCTTGTCATTTACTTTTGACAGACTTTCACAATGGACTAGTGGCTTCATCCGCTTATCCAATAATTTTGCAAAAAGAGCTGGCAATGAGGTTCCCAGCCTCAATTAATTAACTTGCATTAATAATTCTCTTCACATGTTTTGCTCGATTCATCGGTAAGCAACTTAATTTTGCAAATAGACACTCCTCCATGGTATGTGAATGTTGGAAGGCACCCGAGAATTCGGTTAGCCATGGCTTGTGTAAGCAAAAGGTTGGGAGGAGTGTCATCCATAAATAAAGAAAACTAAACTAAAGTACATGTGTAAACAAAAGAGAAGAGGGATGATCTACCTTGCTGGTAGAGATAACGTCCTTCATGGGAGCCGCTCTTGAAAGTCTGGTTGATGAGGTAGTTAGAGTGCCCGCTACCATTCGTTGACAACAACAAACACCTCTCAAAACTTTACTTTTATACTCTCTTGATGTTTTCAAAATAAAAGCTCTAGCACAAATATAGCAATCGATGCTTTCCTCTTTGAAGGACCATTCTTTTACTTTTATTGTTGAGTCAGTTTACCTATTTCCTTCCACCTCAAGAAGCAAACACTTGTGAACTGTGCATTGATTCCTACATACTTGCATATTGCACTTATTATATTACTTTATGTTGACAATATCCATGAGATATACATGTTACAAGTTGAAAGCAACCGCTGAAACTTAATCTTCCATTGTGTTGCTTCAATACCTCTACTTTGAATTATTGCTTTATGAGTTAACTTTTATGCAAGACTTATTGATGCTTGTCTTGAAGTACTATTCATGAAAAGTCTTTGCTTTATGATTCGAGTTGTTTACTCATGTCATTACCTTTGTTTTGATCGTTGCATTCATTACATATGTTTACAATATGATCAAGATTATGATGGCATGTCACTTAAGAAATTATCTTTGTTATCGTTTTACCTGCTCGGGACGAGCGAGAACTAAGCTTGGGGATGCGATACGTCTCCAACGTATCGATAATTTCTTATGTTCCATGCTACTTTATTGATGATACCTACATGTTTTATGCACATTATATGTCGTATTTATGCGTTTTCTGGAACTAACCTATTAACAAGATGCCGAAGTGCCAGTTCCTGTTTTCTGCTGTTTTTGGTTTCAGAAATCCTAGTAACGAAATATTCTCGGAATCGGACGAAATCAACGCCCAAGTTCCTATTTTTCCACGAAGCTTCCAGAACACCCGGGAAGGACCAGAGGGGGGCCACAGGCCCACCAGGAGGGTGGCCGGCGCGGCCTAGGGTTGGCCCGCGCCACCCTGTCCCCTGGCCGCCTCTTCGACCTTCTGACGCCGCCTCTTCGCCTATATAAAGCCCCTGCATCGAAAACCCTTACGGAGAAACCCACGATACGAGAAAAGTTCCAGAGCCGCCGCCATCGCGAAGCCAAGATCTGGGGGACAGGAGTCTCTGTTCCGGCACCCTGCCGGAGCGGGGAAGTGCCCCCGGAAGGCTTCTCCATCGACACCGCTGCCATCTTCACCGCCATCTCCATCACCGCTGCTGCTCCCATGAGGAGGGAGTAGTTCTCCATTGAGGCTCGGGGCTGTACCGGTAGCTATGTGGTTCATCTCTCTCCTATGTACTTCAATACAATAATCTCATGAGCTGCCTTACATGATTGAGATTCATATGATGATGCTTGTAATCTAGATGTCATTATGCTTGGTCAAGTGGGTTTTACTTATGTGATCTCCAGGAGACTCCTTGTCCCACGTGTGTAAAGGTGACAGTGTGTGCACCGTGTGGGTCTCTTAGGCTAGATTTCACAGAATACTTATTCACTGTTGAATGGCATAGTGAGGTGCTTATTTATATCTCTTTATGATTGCAATGTGTTTGTATCACAATTTATCTATGTGCTACTCTAGTGATGTGTTATTAAAGTAGTTTTATTCCTCCTGCATGTGTGCAAAGGTGACAGTGCGTGCACCGTGTTAGTACTTGGTTTATGCTATGATCATGATCTCTTGTAGATTGCGAAGTTAACTATTGCTATGATAATATTGATGTGATCTATTCCTCCTACATATGCATGAAGGTGACGGTGTGCATGCTATGCTAGTACTTGGTTTAGTCGTTTTGATCTATCTTACACTTAAGGTTACTTAAACATGAGCATTATTGTGGAGCTTGTTAACTCCGGCATTGAGGGTTCGTGTAATCCTACGCAATGTGTTCATCATCCAACAAAAGTGTAGAGTATGCATTTATCTATTCTGTTATGTGATCAATGTTGAGAGTGTCCACTAGTGAAAGTGTAATCCCTAGGCCTTGTTCCCTAAATACTCGCTGAGTTACTACTTGCTTGTTTCTTGTTTCTTGTGTTACTACTGCTGCAATACTACCACCATCAACTACACACCAGCAAGCTATTTTACGGCACCGTTGCTACTGCTCATATATATTCATACCACACTGTATTTCACTATCTCTTCGCCGAACTAGTGCACCTATTTGGTGTGTTGGGGACACAAGAGACTTCTTGCTTTGTGGTTGCGGGGTTGCATGAGAGGGATATCTTTGACCTCTTCCTCCCTGAGTTCGATAAACCTTGGGTAATCCACTTAAGGGAAACTTGCTGCTGTTCTACAAACCTCTGCTCTTGGAGGCCCAACACTGTCTACAGGAAAGGAGGGGGAACGTAGACATCAGCTCTCAAGTAGATCATAAGTTTTTGCATGTAGTTTAAACCTATTAGTGGAGAACTACCGTAAAGCTTGTTAAAATTGGTTTGCATAATTGATCTCTTTTAAGGTCTAGATATTTTCTGGTAAAAGTGTTTGAGCAACAAGGAAGACAGTGTAGAGTATTATAATGCTTGCAATATGTTCTTATGTAAGTTTTGTTGTACCGGTTCATACTTGTGTTTGCTTCAAACAACCTTGCTAGCCTAAACCTTGTACTGAGAGGGAATACTTCTCGTGCATCCAAAAACCTTGAGCCAAAACCTATGCCATTTGTGTCCACCATACCTACCTACTATGTGGTATTTCCTGCCATTCCAAAGTAAATTGCTTGAGTGCTACCTTTAAATAATTCAAAATGCTTCTCAATTTGTGTTAATGTTTCATAGCTCATGAGGAAGTATGTGGTGTTTAGTTTTCAACCTTGTCATTTACTTTTGACAGACTTTCACAATGGACTAGTGGCACATCCGCTTATCCAATAATTTTGCAAAAAGAGCTGGCAATGGGGTTCCCGGCCCCAATTAATTAACTTTCATTAATAATTCTCTTCACATGTTTTGCTCCGATTCATCGGTAAGCAACTTAATTTTGCAAATAGACACTCCTCCATGGTATGTGAATGTTGGAAGGCACCCGAGGATTCGGTTAGCCATGGCTTGTGTAAGCAAAAGGTTGGGAGGAGTGTCATCCATAAATAAAGAAAAACTAAACTAAAGTACATGTGTAAACAAAAGAGAAGAGGGATGATCTACCTTGCTCGGTAGAGATAACGTCCTTCATGGGAGCCGCTCTTGAAAGTCCGGTTGATGAGGTAGTTAGTGTACCCACTACCATTCGTTGACAACAACAAACACCTCTCAAAATTTTACTTTTATGCTCTCTATATGTTTTCAAAACCAAAGCTCTAGCACAAATATAGCAATCGATGCTTCCCTCGTAGAAGGGCCATTCTTTTACTTTTATGTTGAGTCGAGTTACCTAATTCCTTCCACCTTAGAAGCAAACACTTGTGTCAACTGTGCATTGATTCTTACATACTTGCATATTTGCATTCATCATATTACTCTATGTTGACAATATCCATGAGATATACATGTTGAAAGTTGAAAGCAACCGCTGAAACTTATATCCTCCTTTGTGTTGCTTCGATGCCTTTACTATGAACTTATTGCTTTATGAGTTAACTCTTGTGCAAGACTTTTGATGCTTGTCTTGAAAGTACTCCATGAAAAGTTTTGCTATATGTTATCTACTTGTTAGCAACTATAGATCATTGCCTTGAGTCACTTCATTCATTTCATATGCTTTGTAATAGTATGATCAAGGTTATGTAAGTAGCATGTCACTACAGAAATTATTCTTTTTATCGTTTACCTGCTCGGGACGAGCAGAACTAAGCTTGGGGATGCTGATACGTCCCCGACGTATCCATAATTTCTGTCGTTCCATGCTTGTTTTATGACAATACTTACATGTTTTGCTTGCACTTTATGATGTTTTTATGCGTTTTCCGGAACTAACCTATTAACAAGATGCCACGGTGCCGGTTCCTGTTTTCTGTTGTTTTTGGTTCCGAAAGGCTGTTCGGGCAATATTCTCGGAATTGGACGAAATCAACGCCAAAGATCTTATTTTTCCCGGGAGGCTCCAGAACACCGAAGGGGAGTCGGAGGAGAGCCAGGGGCCCCCACACCATAGGGCCGCGCGGGCAGGCCCCTGGCCGCGCCGGCCTATGAGGAGGGCGCCCCAGGCACCCTCCTGCGCCGCCTCTTCGCCTATAAAAGCCCTTTCGACCTAAAAACACCGTACCACTTGACGAAACTCCAAAAAGACTACTGGGGCGCCGCCGCCATCGCGAAACTCCAATTCGGGGGACAGAAGTCTCTGTCCCGGCACCTGCCGGGACGGGGAAGTGCCCCGGAAGCCATCTCCATCAACGCCATCGCCTCCACCATGCTCCGTGAGTAGTTCCCCCATGGACTACGGGTTCTAGCTGTAGCTAGTTGGTATACTCTCCCCCATGTACTTCAATACAATGATCTCATGAGCTGCCTTACATGATTGAGATTCATCTGATGTAATCGGTGTTGTGTTTGTTGGGATCCGATGGGTGATACATTATGATTAGTCTATCTATAAAGTTTGTGAAGTTATTGTTGCTGCAATCTTGTTATGTTTAATGCTTGTCACTAGGGCCCGAGTGGCATGATCATAGATTTGAGCTCTATAATTATTGCTTAGATTGTATCTACAAGTTGTATGCACATGTCACTGTCCGGAACCAAAGGCCCCGAAGTGACAGAAATCGGGACAACCGGAGGGGATGGCGGTGATGTGAGGGACACATGTTTTCACGGAGTGTTAATGCTTTGCTCCGGTGCTCTATTAAAAGGAGTGCCTTAATATCCAGTAGATTCCCTTGAGGCCCGGCTGCCACCGGCTGGTAGGACAATAGATGTTGTACAAGTTTCTCATTGCGAGCACGTACGACTAAATATGGAAAACATGCCTACATGATTAATGAATTGATGTTCTTTCTTAATGCCTTATCAATCCTATCAATTGCCCAACTGTAACTTGTTCACCCAACACTTGTTATTGGAGAGTTACCACTAGTGTAGATAGCTGGGAACCCCGATCCATCTCGCATCATCATATACTCGTTCTTCATGTCATTGGAAGTAGTATCAACTATTTTCTGGTGCCATTGCTCTCATATTGCTATTACTGCTGCTGTGTTACTATTACTACTGCTCTCATATTACTGCTACTTTCACATCACCCCTGTTACTAGTGCTTTTCCAGGTGCAGCTGAATTGACAACTCAGTTGTTAAGGCTTATAAGTATTCTTTACCTCCCCTTGTGTCGAATCAATAAATTTGGGTTTTACTTCCCTCGAAGACTGTTGCGATCCCCTATACTTGTGGGTTATCAAGCCACGATACGGAAAACATTACTGAGAGGCCGCCGCCGCCAATCCCATCTCGGGGGATTCAGGAGATCGCCTCCGGCACCCTGCCGGAGAGGGGAATCATCACCGGAGGAGCTCTACATCATCATGCCCGCCTCCGGATTGATGCGTGAGTAGTTCATCCTTGGACTATGGGTCCATAGCAGTAGCTAGATGGTTGTCTTCTCCGCTTGTGCTTTCATTGTATTAGATCTTGTGAGCTGCCTAACATGATCAAGATCATCTATTTGTAATGCTTCATGTTGTGTTTGGCGAGATCCGATGAATAGAGAATACTATGTTAAGTTGATTATCAATCTATCATATATGTGTTGTTTATGTTCTTGCATGCTCTCCGTTGCTAGTAGAGGCTCTGGCCAAGTTGATACTTGTAACTCCAAGAGGGGGTAATTATGTTCGATAGTGGGTTCATGCCTCCATTTAATGCGGGACGGTGACGAGAAAGTTCTAAGGTTGTGGATGTGCTGTTGCTACTAGGGATAAAACATTGATGCTTTGTCTAAGGATATTTGTGTTGATTACATTACGCACCATACTTAATGCAATTATCTGTTGTTTACAACTTAATACTGGAAGGGGTTCGGATGATAACCTGAAGGTGGATTATTTAGGCATAGATGCATGCTGGATAGCGGTCTATGTACTTTGTCGTAATTCCCTGATTAAATCACATAGTAATCATCGTTGATATGTATTGAATCTTTATTTGTCAATTGCTCGCCTGTAATTAGTTCACCCAGCATGTTAGTTATCTTATTGGAGAGACACCACTAGTGAACTATGGACCCCGGTCCATTCTTTACATCTGAATACATTCTACTGCTTTTACTGTTCTTTGCAAACAAACACCATCTTCCACTCAATACGCTTAATCCTTTGTTTTCAGCAAGCCGGTGAGATTGACAACCTCACTGTTACGTTGGGGCAAAGTACTTTGATTGTGTTGTGCAGGTTCCACGTTGGCGCCGGTTTCACTGGTGTTGCGCCGCACTACATTCCTCCACCAACAACCTTCACGTGCTTCTTGGCTCCTACTGGTTCGATAACCTTGGTTTCTTTCTGAGGGAAAACTTGCTGCTGTGCGCATCACACCTTCCTCTTGGGGTTCCCAACGGACGTGTACATCTACGCGCATCAGCACTCTGGTCAAAGATTCTCTCAAAGACTAGAGGACAAGGATGAGCTAAGCAAAGTAGCTTTAATCGAAGCCCTGACGCCAAAGGGTCAAGATGACGTAAAAGGAACCGGAAGAGGTCATCTCCTCCTGATTAAATTCAAGACCGGAGTCATCCGGGCAAAGAAGCTTTATAAAGTAGATTACATCATACTAGATGCCATTAGGGTTCCTTCCCTTGTAAGCCACCCTCTCCCCTATATAAGGAGAGGGGGCACACCCCTGCGCGGGACGATCCGATTAGGGCAACACTTGTAACAAGAACTTGTACTGCTCATCTTCAACCTCTGGCCAAGGCCAAGTTCATCAGTAACATACCGGGTTTCCACCCAAAATCCTTCCTTGTGTTACCAAAACCCTCCCCCGAATCCTCTAGCGCACATTCGGCCCCAACTTAAGCCATCTCATGGCATCTGTCTGTTCACCACGACGACAGGGAAGCACTCGAGATATGCGAAGAACAAGGTCTTATTCCTTTGATGACCTTCTCCCACAACTTCACCAAGGAGGTGATATGCCAATTATATGCCACCGTTGTGTTCCTTGAAGATGAAGGTGGCTTCCGCACGTTAAAGTGGATGACCAAGGAGTTCGTGATGGAGGCCACGTGGCAGGAGTTTGCTAGGGGCATTGGCTATGATCTCCCCGACAATGAAACCAACTTCTTCCGGATTCACCTACAAGCCAAGCCAATGGCCAAGGAGAAGATGGCCAACCTCTACATCCCCGGAAGAATGTTGTGTGGAAGTGCCTATCATCTTCTACCCGTGTACGACATCATGAACCGCATCTACCGCAGCACCATCAACCCCAAGGACACCAACCATGATGAGGTGCATGGTTTTCTTGTGAACCTCCTTGTGCGCACCGATGAGATGAGGGGTTGAGGAAGACAATTGGATGTCATGGACTACATATGGCATGAGATGCGTGACTGTGCCTTCCTCCGCAAGCTTCCTCAATACGCACCCTACATCATGAGACTCATTTGCATCAAATGGGATCAAGCTAGCCGTGGGGATCTCATGGAGCAATGTCGCCCCTTCACCATTCATAAGGAGAAGAGCCCCCTAGTCAAGAAACATGATCTTCCAAGGTATGGCAAGAATGCACCCAAGGACACTGAGGAGGAGGAAGCCGATAGTGATGACTCCGACTTCGTGCCCAACTCCGTCAAGACCAAAGGCCTCTTCGCAAAGCTCACCGCTCGCCTCAAGAAGTCCTTTTGCTTCAAGGAGGACCTCCAAGACAGGATGTACCAAGCCCACCATGAGAACAAGAAGATCCGCCAACGCCAAAAGGCGATGATGAAGCACATGGGCCTTCCCGTCTCCGAGAGCTCCGAGGACAACATCACTCCTCCCGGAGAATGGAAGTCCAAGTACACTTGGTCAAGTTCCGAGGACTCCATCCCCGAGCACATTGTTCGTCCTTCTCCACCACCTCATGGCAAGGGCCAAGTTGAAGATGAAGACGAAGATGAAGAGGACGAGGACATGGAGGATGATGAATAGGAGAACGACGAGGAAGAAGACGATGTTGATGATAATGACGAGTGATCCCCTTGGGACGTTAGTATGCTTCTTCTTCCTTTTTGGTGTTACGATGCCAAAGGGGAAGAATTTGGTCTATTAGGACGGGAATTTGCATGGGGATGCCAAGGGCTTGGTGCTTCTTTTTGGTTTTTCGGCCTTGGCATCATATTTCATCCCTAGTTATTCGGAACTTATTCGTATGCTTGCTACTCTATTTGTGGATCTCCCGATCCCCCCGGTTTGTATTAAGACTTATTCGTGGTACCCTATATTGGTCTTCGTTATTGATACGTCTCAAACGTATCTATAAT
Organism: Lolium rigidum; assembly: GCF_022539505.1. Classification (NCBI taxonomy): domain Eukaryota; kingdom Viridiplantae; phylum Streptophyta; class Magnoliopsida; order Poales; family Poaceae; genus Lolium; species Lolium rigidum. Next base: position 300,101,537 of record NC_061508.1, read on the forward strand.
TTCTTATGTTCCATGCTACTTTTATGACAATACTTGAATGTTTTATACATACTTTACAACATTATTATACATTTTCCGGCACTAACCTATTAACAAGATGCCGAAGTGCCAGTGCTATTTTCTGCTTTTTTTTTGTTTCAGAAATCCTAGTAAGGAAATATTCTCGGAATTGGACGAAATCAACGCCCAGGGTCCTATTTTTCCACGAAGCTTCCAGAAGACCGGAGGGATAACGAAGTGGGGCCACGAGGTGGCCGGACAACGAGGCGGCGCGGCCCCGGCCCCGGCCGCGCGGCCCGTGGTCCGGCCCCCTCGCGTCGTCCCCGACCTACCCTTCCGCCTACAAATAGCCTTCGTCGCGAAACCCCCGTGCCGAGAGCCACGATACGGAAAACATTGCGAGAGGCCGCCGCCGCCAATCCCATCTCGGGGGATTCGGGAGATCGCCTCCGGCACCTCGCCGGAGAGGGGAATCATCACCGGAGGGGCTCTACATCATCATGCCCGCCTCCGGATTGATGCGTGAGTAGTTCATCCTTGGACTATGGGTCCATAGCAGTAGCTAGATGGTTGTCTTCTCCGCTTGTGCTATCATTGTTTAGATCTTGTGAGCTGCCTAACATGATCAAGATCATCTATTTGTAATGCTACCTGTTGTGTTTGGTGGGATCCGATGAATCTAGAATACTATGTCAAGTTGATTATCAATCTATCATATATGTGTTGTTTATGTTCTTGCATGCTGTCCGTTGCTAGTAGAGGCTTTGGCCAAGTTGATACTTGTAACTCCAAGAGGGAGTAATTATGCTCGATAGTGGGTTCATGCCTCCATTTAATCTGGGACAGTGACAGAAAGTTCTAAGGTTTTGGATGTGCTGTTGCTACTAGGGATAAAACATCGATGCTTTGTCTAAGGATATTTGTGTTGATTACATTACGCACCATACTTAATGCAATTATCTGTTGTTTACAACTTAATACTAGAAGGGGTTCGGATGATAACCTTAAGGTGGATTATTTAGGCATAGATGCATGCTGGATAGCGGTCTATGTACTTTGTCGTAATGCCCTGATTAAATCACATAGTAATCATCGTTGATATGTATTGAATCTTTATTTGTCAATTGCTTGCATGTAATTTGTTCACCCAGCATGTTAGTTATCTTATTGGAGAGACACCACTAGTGAACTGTGGACCCCGGTCCATTCTTTACATCTGAATACATTCTACTGCTTTTACTATTCTTTGCAAACAAACACCATCTTCCACTCGATACGCTTAATCCTTTGTTTTCAGCAAGCCGGTGAGATTGACAACCTCACTGTTACGTTGGGGCAAAGTACTTTGATTGTATTGTGCAGGTTCCACGTTGGCGCCGGTTTCACTGGTGTTGCGCCGCACTATATTCCTCCACCAACAACCTTCACGTGCTTCTTGGCTCCCTACTTGGTTCGATAACCTTGGTTTCTTTTTGAGGGAAAACTTGCTGCTTGTGCGCATCACACCTTCCTCTTGGGGTTCCCAACGGACGTGTACATCTACGCGCATCAAGCTCTTTTACGGCGCCGTTGCTGGGGATCCGAAGAAAAGTTATACCGCAAAGATTTCTATCTCCCCGTCAGCCGCACGCCAGCAGCTCTTTTTCTGGCGCCGTTGCCGGGGAGATCAAGGCACGCTGCAAGGGGAGTCTCCACTTCCAATCTCTTTACTTTGTTTTTGTCTTGCTTTACTTTATTTTATTTACTGTCTTGTTTGCTTATTATCAAAAACACAAAAAAATTAGTTACTTTATTTACTGTTTTGTTTACTAGCTCTATATTAAAACACAAAAAAAAAATTAGTTACTTGCATTTAGTTTACTTTTGTTATCATGTCTAGCTCTGTACCTGTTACTTCTTCACCTGAAGAATTAGTCTTTACTTTTAAGCAAGGGGATGAGGAGAGTTTTAAAGATGCTTGGTCTAGAATTTTTGATGCTTATCGTAAAACTGAACCTCAAATGACTCTAAGTTTGCTCCTTAGTAATTTTTATTTTGGGCTTATGATTCGCTATAGATATGCCTTAGATGCTATAGTGGGAGGAGATTTCCTTTGATTCAGTTCGGCTAACAACTTTGATTCAGCTCTTATTAGCATTTATAATAGATTAAACACTCTTGAGACAAGTGCATCTTACTTGAAAGAAAATTATGGTTATGTTCGAAACCGTCTTGATGAAGTTTTAGTGAACTCTGAACCCTCAATGTGGAACCCCACTATTAAAGTTATTATTGGTGGTGAAACTTTTCATGCCCGTTGTGATATTATGTCTGAATTTTGTCTTATGCCTAAGAGTATTTATGAATCTTTGACACTTTGGAGACTTGTTGAAGGGGGAGAAGGAATAACTCTTATTGATAACTCCGTTATAATTCCTAAAGGAATAGCCGAGGGTGTGCACACAACCATTCTTGGAAGAACTGTATCCACTGATTATCTTGTTATTGAATGTGTAGGAACAGGACAAATCACACTTGGAAGATCCTTACTGAAACTGTTGGGAGCAATCATAAATACGGGAGAAGGCACCCTAAAAATCACACCGGGAGGCCGACATGTATTCCCTAAACCAAAGAGTAAGAAAAAGAGTAAGAAGGGTAAACGTAAAGCCCGAGGTAATATTGATGCTCCATCTCTTGATGTTACTTGACTTGCACTTTCTGCGCCTAGCTGAAAGGCGTTAAAGAAAAGCACTTCTTGGGAGATAACCCATGTTTTATTTTATTTACTGTATTTTTGAGTCTTGGAAGTTGTTTACTACTGTAGCAACCTCTCCTTATCATGTTTTGGTGCCAAGTAAAGTTTCTATGTTAAAGTTGATGCTATATTTGGATTGCTGCGTGAGAAACGAGCATTGCTTGTCATGTCACGAATTCTCGCAGAGCTCTCTGTAAAAAAATCAAAAAAAATCTGAAAATTTATGAGCGTGATCCTCAGATATGTACTCAACTTTCATTAGTTTTGAGTTTTTCCGTTTGAGCAAGTTAAGTGCCCCTGCCAGATTCGTCTTTACGGACTGTTCTGTTTTTGACAGATTCTGCCTTTTATTTCGCATTGCCACTTTTGCTATGTTGAATGAGTTTCTTTGTTCCATTAACTTTCAGAAGCTTTGTGCAATGTCCATAAGTGTTAAGAATGATTGTGTCACCTCTGAATATGTGAATTTTAATTATGCACTAACCCTCTAATGAGTTTGCTTGAAGTTTGTTGTGGAGGAAGTTTTCAAGGGTCAAGAGAAGAGGATGATATACTATGATCAAGAAGAGTGAAAGGTCTAAGCTTGGGGATGCCCGGTGGTTCATCCCTGCATATTTTAAGAAGACTCAAGCATCTAAGCTTGGGGATGCCCAAGACATCCCCTTCTTCATCGACAACTTATCAGGTCACTTCTAGTGAAACTATATTTTTATTCCATCACATCTTATGTTCTTTACTTGGAGCGTCGGTTTGCTTTTATTTTCGTTTTGGTTTGAATAAAGTTGGATCCCATCATTCTTATATTGGATATATTACGCTCCGCTTTTTCATATTGAACACTTGTGTTCTTAATTGTGCTTTAATGTTCATGGCGAAGGCTAAATTGCTTCGTTAAATTGCTATTTGGTTGGAATCAGAAAATACTACATATGGTTTGGATAAACTTGGCAATTGTTTGAGCTCTCATAGATCATGTTTAAGCTCTTGCATCATGTAGTTTAATCTATTAATGAAGAACTACCGTAGAGCTTGTTTAATTTGGTTTGCATGATTGGTCTCTCTAAGTCTAGATATTTTCGGGTAAAATGTTTGAACAACAAGGAAGACAGTGTAGAGCCTTATAGTGCTTGCAATATGTTTTTGTGTAAGTTTGCTGTACCTGTTCATACTTGTGTTTGCTTCAAACAACCTTGCTAGCCCAAACCTTGTACTGAGAGGAAATGCTTCTCGTGCATCCAAACACCTTGAGCCAAAACCCATGCCATTTGTGTCCACCATATCTACCTACTATGTGGTATTTTTACTGCCATTCCAAAGTAAATTACTTGAGTGCTACCTTTAAAATTTCATTCCTTTATCTTTGCAATATATAGCTCATGGGACAAATAGCTAAAAAACTATTGTGGTGATGAATATGTAGTTATGTGTCTTATTTCTTATATGTTGCTTGTTGAGCGGTAACCATGTTTCTGGGGACGCCATCAACTTTTTACCTTTGTTGGATATCATGTGAGATGCTATGCATGTTCGTCTTGTCTGAAGTAAGTGCGATTTCATGATCAAATGGTTTGAGTATGCATATGTTAGAGAAGAACATTGGGCCGCTAACTAAAGCCATGTATCATGGTGGAAGTTTCGGTTTGGACATACAACCTCAATCTCTTATGAGAATATTATTTGTTGTTAAATGCTTAAGCATTAAAAGAGGAGTCCATTATACTGTTGTCTATGTTGTCCCGGTATGGATGTCTAAGTTGAGAATAATCAAAAGCGAGAAATCCAATGCGTGCTTTCTCCTTAGACACTTGTACAGGCGGCATAGAGGTACCCCTTTGTGACACTTGGTTGAAACATATGTTATGTGATGATAATCCGTGTTTTCCGAGCTGATTAGGACAAGGTGCGAGCACTATTAGTACTCTATGCATGAGACTTGCAACTTGTAGGAAGTATTATGCATAGCACATATGAATTATTACTACCGTTGACAAAATTGTTTCTATGTTTTCAAAACAAAAGCTCTAGCACAAAAATAGTAATCCATGCTTCCCTCTGCAAAGGGCCATTCTTTTACTTTATGTTGAGTCAGTTTACTCACTTCTTTCTATCTTAGAAGCAAACACTTGTGTTAACTGTGTGCATTGATTCTTACATGTTTACTTATTGCACTTGTTATATTACTCTATGTTGACAAATATCCATGAGATATACATGTTACAAGTTGAAAGCAATTGCTGAAACTTAATCATCCTTTGTGTTGCTTCAATGCATTCTACTTTGAATTTATTGCTTATGAGTTATCTCTTATGCAATTCTTATTGATACTTGCTTGAAAGTATTATTCATGAAAAGTTTTGCTATATGATTCATTTGTTTAGTCATTATCTTTGTTAGCAATCTTTTGTTCAGATCACTCCATTCATCTCATATGCTTTACCCTAATGTTGATCAAGATTATGTTGGTAGCATGTCACTTCAGAAATTATTTGTGTTATCGTTTACCTACTCGAGGGCCAGTAGGAACTAAGCTTGGGGATGCTTGATACGTCTCAAACGTATCTATAATTTCTTATGTTCCATGCTACTTTTATGACAATACTTGAATGTTTTATACATACTTTACAGCATTATTATACATTTTCCGGCACTAACCTATTAACAAGATGCTGAAGTGCCGATTCGTTGTTTTACGCTGTTTTTGGTTTCAGAAATCCTAGTAAGAAAATATTCTCGGAATTGGACGAAATCAACGCCCAGGGTCCTATTTTTCCACGAAGCTTCCAGAAGACCGGAGGGATAACGAAGTGGGGCCACGAGGTGGCCAGACAACAGGGCGGAGCGGCCCAGGCCCTGGCCGCGCGGCCCTGTGGTCTGGGCCCCTCGCGTCGCCCCCTGACCTACCCTTCCGCCTACAAATAGCCTTCGTCGCGAAAACCCCTGTACCGAGAGCCACGATACGGAAAACATTACTGAGAGGCCACCGCAGCCAATCCCATCTCGGGGGATTCGGGAGATCGCCTCCGGCACCTTGCCGGAGAGGGAATCATCACCGGAGGGGCTCTACATCATCATGCCCGCCTCCGGATTGATGCGTGAGTAGTTCATCCTTGGACTATGGGTCCATAGCGATAGCTAGATGGTTGTCTTCTCCGCTTGTGCTATCATTGTTTAGATCTTGTGAGCTGCCTAACATGATCAAGATCATCTATTTGTAATGCTACATGTTGTGTTTGGTGGGATCCGATGAATCTAGAATACTATGTCAAGTTGATTATCAATCTATCATATATGTGTTGTTTATGTTCTTGCATGCTCTCCGTTGCTAGTAGAGGCTTTGGTCAAGTTGATACTTGTAACTCCAAGAGGGAGTAATTATGCTCGATAGTGGGTTCATGCCTCCATTTAATGCGGGACAGATGACGGAAAGTTCTAAGGTTGTGGATGTCTTGTTGCTACTAGGGATAAAACATCGATGCTTTGTCTAAGGATATTTGTGTTGATTACATTACGCACCATACTTAATGCAATTATCTGTTGTTTACAACTTAATACTGGAAGGGGTTCGGATGATAACCTGAAGGTGGATTATTTAGGCATAGATGCATGCTGGATAGCGGTCTATGTACTTTGCCGTAATGCCCTGATTAAATCACATAGTAATCATCATTGATATGTATTGAATCTATATTTGTCAATTGCCCACTGTAATTTGTTCACCCAGACATGCTAGTTATCTTATTGGAGAGACACCACTAGTGAACTGTGGACCCCGGTCCATTCTTTTACATCTGAATACATTCTACTGCAATCATTGTTTTTACTGTTCTTTGCAAACAAACACCATCTTCCACTCGATACATTTAATCCTTTGTTTTCAGAAAGCCGGTGAGATTGACAACCTCACTGTTACGTTGGGGCAAAGTACTTTGATTGAGTTGTGCAGGTTCCACGTTGGCGCCGGTTTCACTGGTGTTGCGCCGCACTACATTCCTCCACCAACAACCTTCACGTGCTTCTTGGCTCCTACTGGTTCGATAACCTTGGTTTCTTTCTGAGGGAAAACTTGCTGCTGTGCGCATCACACCTTCCTCTTGGGGTTCCCAACGGACGTGTACATCTACGCGCATCAGTTATCTATCTCATGTTGGCTACACCAATTCTATGGAGGCACTTATTGTGAGTTTGGGTTTCTCAAGGCAAAGGTATGACAAATCCACCCAAATCTCTTTGCATGATCATGTGTTGCCTCCATTTTGTGCATATGCTTTATAAACTTGTCAAATATCCTTGTTGCATATGTGCATGGTTTGTAGAATCTAGGGGGAGTTGTTCCTCTAGGATGTGTGCATTTGTATACAAATGCATATTCCAAATATGCACACATTTTGGGGAGCTCCTTCTACGTTTTGCAAATCGAGAACTTTATCATAATATCTTATGCTATGTTGCAAATTCTTGTGTTGTCATCAAACACCAAAAAGGGGGAGATTGAAAGAGCAAGATCTATATCCCGTGTTTTGTGTGTTTGATAACAACACTTGAATGAATTTAACCGTGCACAAAGATTGTCTTTGATAGATTTGCAAGTGCACGGTGCCCTCGCTGAACACGTCATGATCGGAGGACTAAAGCGTAGTTTATAGGTTTTCTGGTTTTGCGTGTGTGTCGCGAGGTGACATGGTTGGAGAGGAAAAGAGGAGAAATCAGTTTCTGCCAAAGCGGTACTACCGGTACCAGTAGTGGTACTACCGCTACCCTACTGGTACCGCTCCGCCGTACCGCTCTGGAGGTTTTGCACTGAAAAGTCCCACACAGCAAGTTACGGTACCTCTACGGTACGTTGAGCGGTAGTAGCGCTTGAGAGCTGTAGTACCGCCTCGGTACCGCTTAGGTACCGTAACATAAGTTACGGCACTACCGATGTGGTACCGCTTAGGTACCGCTTGGGATCTAGTACTCCCAGATGCCATTGCGGTACCTCAAGCGGTACCGCAAGCGGAAGTACCGTTATGTGTCCACGTGGATAAGTTCTGTGGGGGATTTCGAACCAGAGCGGTAGTACCGCTTACCAAAGCGGTAGTACCGCTTAGGCGGAAACTGAACGTAACGGTTGGATTTCGGGGGGCCCTATTTAGAAGGCCCTTCTTCTCCAGCTCGCTCTAGCTCTTCTCTCTCTCTCTCTCTCTCTCTCCTCCATTGTTGCTGAGCTCAAACTTAGAGGATCTCCCCATCTACCCAACCAATCTTGCTCATACTTTGAGGAGTGGTGGAGGAGGCCCCGATCTATCGATCTACCAAGAGAGATTTCACCAATTCATGCTAGTCCTTTGTGGATCTTGGTGGTAGGGTTCCTATGGTGGGATCTTGGATGAAGTGCTCCTATGGAGGCTAGCTTGGTGTTGTGCTTTCCCCATAGGGTGTTGGGAGCCTCCTAGTGTTGTGGAGCTCGCCCCAACCTTGTGAAGGAATCACCGCCTCGACCGGTTCCTTGGTGGAGAAGGGGGAGCCCTTTTGTGGAGCTCTCTTGAGGAAGAAGGTGAGGCCTTCCTTCGTGGTGTGGCCGCCTAGCCTCTTGTGTGAGGCTAGCACCTCCTCAACGCAGACGTACTCCCTTTTGTGGGAGAAACTGCGGGAAACAAATCCTCGCCTCGTCTTCGCGCCCTCCGGTTGTCCCGCTCCTTAACTTTATTATTGTTGCTTGGTTCCTTTGCTTGTTGCACTACTCTAGGATCATACTAGGATCATCTCTAGCATCAAGGCTATCACCTTTACTTCTGTTGCACTAAAAACTCAAAAAGGCTAAAAATTGCGTAGCGCCCATTCACCCACCCCCTCTTGTTCGCTACGGTCCGTTCACCAGCGCTTCCAGATCAGGATAGGGACAACCACTAGGGTGCTCTGGATCTCCTCATGCAGACCATTTAGGAAACAGTCTCGCTTCTTCTCATCGGTGTCGGTGTCATGAGGGGCATACCTAGCCAGAGTGTTGAACTTGTCAAGGTACTCGACCACACTAGTGTTGTTCTGCTTCAGGTTGAAGAACTCATCCCTCTTCATCTTGATCAGTCCAGTGGGGATGTGGGCTTTGCGGAACTTAGTGGTGAACTCTTCCCAGTTGATCACATGGTTTTCAGCTTGCATGGCCTTGACATTCTCCCACCACTAATACATCTGATAGAGACCTAGTTTTCACTAGCAAATTTTGGGTAGAACTATTTAATCTATGGGGCACCAAGTTACAGATGTACACAACTACTTACCACCCACAAACGTATGGCCAGAAGGAGAGATTCAATCAGTGCATCAAAATGTATCTCAGGTGTGATGTACAATATAATCCAAAGCAGTGGGCGAAATGGCTTCCTTTGGTAGTTTTTTGTTACAACACCACTCACCACACCTCACTGGGTTGTACTCCTTTCATACCAGTATATGGCAATAATCCTCATGTCAGAGAATTCGCTATTACTGATAAGGAAGCACACATTGAACTACAAGGATGGCTCAAGGAAAGAGAAGAATACTCTGCCTTTCTCAAGCAACACATCACAAGAGCACAACCCAAAATGAAGCATGATGCAGACAAGAATAGAATTGCCCAGGAATTCTCCGTGGGTGACTCGGTTTTCCTGAAGCTTCAGCCTTATGCACAGAATACAGTGTAAACAAACCTTTCCCTAAACCAACAATGAAATTGTTCGGTCCTTTTGTGATTCTCCATAGAATTGGACAAGCAGCCTACAAACTTCAGTAGTCAGAGAGCTATCAGGTCCATCCGGTCGTCCATGTTTCCCAACTAAAAGAGCATGTCCCGGATCACACGCACAGCTCCTTATCTAAACCTCTTCATATGGATACGTCGCAATTGGTGCAAGAGGAAATCACTGGCAGATGGTTGGTGAAAAAAGGAAACACATTGCTTTAGGTACGTATTCGTTGGTTGACCTTATCAGATGATTTGGCGACCTAGGAAGACTACAACGCTCTGAAGCAGCAGTTTCCAACGGCACCATCTTGAGAACAAGCTAGTTCTAAAGGGGAGACTACCGTCACAACCTCTACGATGAAGTTTGGTGTGGCCGTGCCAGGAAAGAGGAAGCTCAAGAAGGCAACGCGGGAACATTGGCAACACTTGAAGAAAAAGTTGATGGGCTGTATCAGGTGAACCAATAGTTGGGATGTGGGCAGAGTAAAGGGTGAGCCGAGTGTGGGTCGTAGTTAGCAGTGCACAAAAAGTATGCGGAGCATGTTATAAACTTCAGATCTAAGATGTAAACCATATTCTTCCTCCCTAGCTTCTTCTCCACGCTAAACCAAGTCCCAAATCCAGAGGAGAGATCCCTAGCAAGGACATAAGAGCATCTCCAGTCGCGTCCCCCAAATGAGATTTGGGGGACCGCGGACAAGAAATGGGGAAAAATGGTCCAGTCGCGTCCCCAAAGCTAATTAGCGCCTCATTTTATGTCCGGCATCCCCGGTAGAGACTCTATGCATAGAGTCTCTACCGGGGACGCCGGACACAAAAAAGCGTCCACATGCATGCATGCAGCCCCTAGTCCCCACATGCTAGTCTCTTTCCCCACACTTTCTCTCACCTACTTTTCCCACATGGAGTGGTTCCCTCTATTAAAATGCATGCATCCGGACACTGGAGATGCTCTAACAGCTTGGCACCCATGACTCCATGAGCATTGTTGTATTTTTTCCTCCCCTCCCCTCTGCATGGTCTAATGGTGGCTTGAGCGATATTCATGGCGAATCTTTTGACGTTGAGGCTGAGTTCACATCATGTCTCATTTTGAACATTCAGATAAAAATGGGAATTAACTTTTTTTTTGCAAAACACAATACATACGTAGAATCAACTTGAGAATTAAAAAAGATGCAACTTAAGCCACCGATATGGCCGTTGGAGGGAAGCCACGCTCACCTTTCTTTTATCCTCGTAGCAGGAGCACAACTTCTTTTACGACTACCTGAACTGGGTCGTCGTTTCCCTCAGAATCGAGGACAAAATAAAAATAAAAAAGTGAGAGTTGGACAGTTAATCTACACTGCCCGCCTTGGGATGCTCAGTCACCCACCCCGCGTGATTGCCCCCAATAGATTCCTCACGCGTCACCCGCCTCCGGTCGCACCAGAACAGAATTTTTTTTAAAAAAACTTTGTAAGTGAAGCGTGCGATCCCTCGATCGCGGCCCATGTTTCCCGTCTCATAGTATTCGGCAGCTCTTCACGTGCATACACGTGTGGATAAAGAAATCGTGACAGTATTTTTAAGGCTTTTTGGTTTCTCCTTCTTTCATTTCGGATAAATATTATAAACGCGACAAAGGAATAACAAATAATGATAAAGAAAAAAACGCATCGGAGATACAAGATTTAACGTGAAAAACCCCTTTCAGCACAGAAGGGGGAAAATCATGGGCGTCAGCCAGCAAATACTTCACAATATCGGGGAGCTTTACAAACACCGGTGCTTATCTTATAATCTGATAAATCCTAGCCGACGGCTTATAAGAGTATATATAGGTGGTGGCATCGATCCGTACGCTTCGGCCCAAGCAGACCAACGACGGACCTCGCTCCGCTCGTCAGAAGTTAGCCTCCCTTTAGCATATGAATTTGGGTCACAATATAATGGTGACTTTAATACATACTGTGAAAATATTTTAATACATACCGTGACTTTATATCAAATGGATTTCCCTTTGGATTAATATTGAATCCCATGACACTACTGGAAAAAGATTAGACGCCCACAGCTAGAAGCTATGACGACAGCTATTTGTCGGGACCGTCGGCACAACATAGAGATGCCTATGGGGGGGGGGGGGAGAAAGGCATCGACACGACGTAGTCATTAGCATACTAGGAGCTACGCTGATGACCACCGTCGGCACAAAATGGTTGTCGATGTTTCAGCAGCTACGCTGATGGTGACCCTAGGATTTCCTACGCCCGTTGACATGACACATTGACATGTGTTCGCTGGTGTTCCGTCCCGCGACGAACATTCTTTTCCTTTTTTCCCATCAAGTCTTCTCGATGGTTTAATGTTTAATTATGTCTGCATTTATTTTTGTTGCATGCTACTTTTACTTTGTACTAACATTTTAAATAAATGAAACAATATAATGCACTAGTAATTTTTGTCCCAGCCCCGGAGCCGGGCCAAATAGGCCGGCCACGTCGCCCCGAAATCACCGAGAAGCTACGTGGCCTTTTGTTGCGGTTCATTAAGGACGTTTGTCCCGGTTGGAGGCTCCAACCGGGACAAAATGGTCTCAGACCTTTTGTCCCGGCTGGAGACACTAGCCGGGACATAAAGTCCAACCGTTCGTTCCCGCGTGGAAACCAATTCGTCTAGCCATTATTGACCGCAAACGGAAAACAGAGAACGATCGACTTAGGAAGTTGCATCGCCGCCGGAGCCATTGATCCCTGTTGGCTGGCCTTTTCACCTCCCTCCCCTATATACATGCCTTGTTCTCCCTCAGATCTCCATAGCCACCAAAACTGCACCATTAACCACATCTCTCTCCCAAAAAAGAGAATCACTGGATGCAACACTGCAACATTTTTTCTTGATGGCTAAGGTTATCAGACTAGTGGGAAGCGTGTGAAGAAGTTATGCTCTAGAGGCAATTCTTATTATTATTTAAATCCATGTTTATTGTTAATGTTTATTTTATTTTTCCTACAACTGTTTGTGTCTTGAATACGAGATTGAAAGATAACTCATATGCGGGTGTAGAGAGGTAAACAAGAAAATTGTTTCTAGTGCCGCCTCTAGGACTAGCTCATGTGTTGAATGATGACTAAATTTCATAGAACAATTTCATTGAACATACCCCTTTATATGAGATATGTTTTTTTTAGGGTTGAACAGTGGGGAAAAAACCCCACTGCAATTTTTATTAATATATTTAAAAAGAGTCTTTACAGTTGTACAAGGTGTACAGGGAAAGAAAGTGAAGAAAAAGAAAGAAACAAGAACGAAGAACTAAGCTAGTCTAAGACTTATGAAAAAAGTTGTAGCCATGCTTTGAAAAGAGCATCCTTTCTTCTTCATTCTGTAAGATAGCATTTGAAGCTCTTGTTTATAGACAGCTTTCCAAGCATTTAGAGTAGGAGGTTGATCTTCAAAGATTTTCCTATTTCTGATGATCCAAATGGACCAGGCCCCAAGCATGATAATCTCTACTGCAAATGGTAGATTTAGCTTTTCTGTGATGTCATAAAAGGCCTCAAGAACTAATTGTTGGCTGGATCTTTGAGGGCAGACGAAATTCCAACATTGCTGAGCAAAGGGACAACTCTAGAAAAGGTGTGCTAAAGTTTCTTCTTGATTTCATTACATTGTGGCACAGTTATAAGATTGTAGGAGGCAATTATTCCTCCTTAGGATATTCCTTGTATTTAGCCTGTCATGTAGGAGCAACCAAAAAAAGAATTTATGCTTTGGCTGGCAGGAGGATTCCCATATCCAAGTAAAGAACTTTGGTGCATGCTGAACTCCAATCATGAATTTATATGCATTAATTGTATAAAATTTTCCAGACCCCCAAATGTAACTCCAAGAATTAGAGTGTTGTTGCTGGATCACATTCTGTGCATTATCACATAAAATCTCCAACTGTTCGAACTCATCGAAGGCTTGTTGAGAGTGTGGAAGATGGAATAGGTCCTATAGAAAATCCATCTGAAGAACTTTTCTTACAGAAACATCAGTCCTTTTAGCAAAAGAGAGTAGATGTGGGAATTTGTGTTGAAGGCAAGAATCTCCCCAAAGGTCAGTCCAGAAGAAAGCAGTTTTTCCATTTCCCATGTGAAATCTTGCCATAGCTTTATAAGTATCAATGAGTTTCAGGTGTGCTTTCCACCAAAAGGATCCTTCCAATTTAATACTAGGTAGTCTTTCATCATCATAGTAAGTATCCCTTATGAGGTTAACCCATGGGATATCTAGGTTGTTGTAGAATTTGTCCAAGTTTTTCAGAAGCAGAGCTTTGTTCTAAACATCCTGATTGAGAACTCCTAACCCTCCGTGATCCTTAGGCCTGCAAAAAAAAAATCCAAGACACTAAAGCATTTCCTTTTGCTTGAACATATGCAGTCCTTTTTCTCCAAAGTCAGTGTCTCATGTACTTTATCGCCTGATCTTTAATTGTAACAGGAACATCCAAACAACACATAAAAAAGATGGGAAGGGAGGCTCCATAGTTTAGAAAATCTGCAATCCCACCAAGCCTTGTTTGTACCCTTTGCACTATTGGAAGGAAATATTCAAGTGATGTCTTTGTAATGCCTAGTGGAAGACCCAAGTATGTGAATGGAAGAGTTCCAACTCTACAGTTAAGTGTAGCAGCAAGTGAGCCAACCTTTCTGGTGACATATTGATAGGCATCATGCTTGATTTCTGTTAATTCACTTTAAGATCAGTTGAAGCAGCAAATGAATGTAGAATAGCTTTCAAGCATAGTAACTGTTTTGCATCTACTTTCATGACAAGGAGTGTGTCGTCAGCATATTGAATCACTGGGAAGTCAGGGAATGGGGGGCAAGGTATGGGTTTTGAGAGAAAGTGTTGATCCATTGCTTTATTCAGAACAGATTGGAGAAAATCTGCAGCTAACACAAAAATCAGGGGAGATAAAGGATCTCCCTGTCTTACCCCCTTTTACAGTAAAATTTCTTTCCAGGGACACCATTCAACATGACAGCAGAAGTTCCAGTACTGAGAATCATAGAAATCCATTTTATTCACTTGTCACCAAAACCTTTAGCCTTAAGAATCTGAAGAATTGTTTTATGCTCAATCTTATCAAATGCTTTCTCAAAATCAAGCTTCAAAATTAAAATCTCCTCTTTTGACTGATGACATTGGAATAAATATTCAAAAGCCCAACCTAGGCAGTCTTGGATGGATCTTTTCTTGAGGAAACCATATTTATTTTTTTGTACTAGAGAAAAGATAATATCCTGTAGTCTATTAGGAAGCAGCTTTATGATGATTTTTAGAGCACAGTTCATACGTTATATGGGTCTAAAATCTCCAGGAGTGATTAGATTGTCTGTTTTTGGTATCAGAGTAATAAAAAAGAATTTATACTCTCAAGTGAAATATTTACAGCATTCAAATTACTTATCAATTTCTTAACATCTTGAGCAATGATGGACCAGCAACTTTTAACAAACTCATTGTTAAAGCCATCAGGTCCAGGAGAGTTGTCGTTTGGGAGATGCTTCACAACCTCCTCAATTTCCTTGTCAGAGAAAGGTGCTTGCAGGGTGGTATTCATCTCTTTAGTAATATTTGAATCTAGAATTCCCCCAAGATTAAATTGCATTTCAGGGTTGTCAGATTGCCCCATTCTATCTTTGAAAGCTTTCCACAGAATTGCTGCTTTTCCTTCACGAGCATAGATTTCAGCTTGGTCTGCATTTTGTAACATAGGAATGTAGTTATGTCTGTAATTGATTGTAGCTTTGGAATGAAAGAATTTGGTGTTTTCATCTCCTAGCTTGACCCATTTAATTTTCCCTCTTTGCTTCCAGTATATTTTTGATTCTGTAACAGAGTGATAAGGTGTGATTTGAGAGTGTCTCTTAGATCCCATTCAGTGATAGTCAAAGTCCTGAATTCTTCCATATGATCAAACAAGGCAATCACTTCATTCACTTTGGTAATAAGATTTTTTAAACAAGGAAGGTTTTTTGCCCACATTTTCAGACTTGTTCTCAGGTTCTTGAACTTTGCATTTATATTCTTAGCACTATCCAAATGACCCACTGGTATGTTCCAAGCAGATTGAACAATTTGCTTGAACTCTCACTGAGTTGCGTCCAGTGATTCTGTATTCTGAAAACAATTTGCTTGAACATGATCTGAAGTGGGTTTCACAAGAGGATAAGAAAAAGTAGCTGGGTAAGAAACAGTCCAGGATGGAGAGGTGAAGAACCAATCCAACTTTTCCAACAGTGGGTCTTTCTGCATGTTACTCCAGGTAAATTTTCTTCCTTTCAGAGGTAATTCCACATTGCCAAGATTACTGATTGCCTCATTAAAAAGCATCATATCATTTAAATCCCCTCGAGGCTTGTTTCTATCTGAAGGATTCATTATGAAGTTAAAATCACCCATAATAAGCCAGTCAGTATCTTGAGGCATATCAATATTGGCAAACCAGTCAATGAAAAGATCTTTTCTATCAGCTTGGCATGGTCCATAAATATTGGTTAAAATCCAGGAATCACTAGAGAGATTACACTTGAAATTCACTGATAATGAGAACTCATTGTGAAAATCCAATTAAAAAGTGAAAAGGGAGCCATTCCAAATAATAATCAATCCACCAGAAGCCCCCATAGAAGGCACAAATTCAAATTTATTAATGTTTTTTGGGCAGAATTTTTTGATGTAAGCTAGGTCAAAGGATTCTCTCTTGGGTTCTTGCAGGAAAATAATATCACAGTGATGGCGTGTAACTCACACGTTCGTTGGGAACCCCAAGAGGAAGGTATGATGCGCACAGTAGCAAGTTTTCCCTCAGAAAGAAACCAAGGTTTAATCGAACCAGGAGGAGCCAAGAAGCACGTTGAAGGTTGATGGTCGCGAAATGTGATGCGGCGCAACACCAGGGATTCCGGCGCCAACTAGGAACCTGCACAACACAACCCAAATACTTTGTCCCAACGAAACAGTGAGGTTGTCAATCTCACCGGCTTGCTGTAACAAAGGATTAAGCGTATCGAGTGGAAGATGTTTGCAAAGAAAACAGTAAAAACAAGTAGATTGTATGCTATGTAAAGAATAGGACCGGGGTCCACAGTTCACTAGAGGTGTCTCTCCCATAAGATAAAAGCATGTTGGGTGAACAAATTACAGTCGGGCAATTGACAAATAGAGAAAGGCATAACAATGCATATACATGACATGGTAAATATAGTGAGATTTAATCCGGGCATTACGACAAAGAACATAGACCGCCATCCAACTGCATCTATGCCTAAAAAGTCCACCTTCGGGTTATCGTCCGAACCCCCTCCGAGTATTAAGTTGCAAAGCAACGAGACAATTGCATTAAGTATGGTGCGTAATGTAATCAACAACTACATCCTTAGACATAGCATCAATGTTTTATCCCTAGTGGCAACAACACATCACAACCTTAGAACTTTCCGTCATTGTCCCGGTATCAATGAAGGCATGAACCCACTATCGAGCATAAATACTCCCTCTTGGAGTTAAGAGTAAAAACTTGGCCAGAGCCTCTACTAATAACGGAGAGCATGCAAGATCATAAACAACACATGAACAATAGATTGATAATCACCATAATCATAGTACTCTCTATCCATCGGATCCCGACAAACACAACATATAGTATTACGGATAGATGATCTTGATCATGTTAGGCAGCTCACAAGATCCAACAATGAAGCACAACAAGGAGAAGACGACCATCTAGCTACTGCTATGGACCCATGGTCCAGGGGTGAACTACTCACTCATCACTCCGGAGGCGATCATGGCGATGAAGAGTCCTCCGGGAGATGAATCCCCTCTCCGGCGGGGTGCCGGAGGCGATCTCCGAGAATCCCCCGAGATGGGATTCGCGGCGGCGGCGTCTCCGTAAGGTTTTCCGTATCGTGGCTCTCGGTGCGGGGGTTTCGCGACGGAAGCTTTAAGTAGGCGGAGGGTCAACGCGAGGGGCCACACGAGGGGCCCAGGGGATAGGTCGGCGCGGCCGGGGCACTGGGCCGCGCCGGCCACCCCCTGGCTGCCTCGTGGCCCCACTTCGTTAGGTCTTCGGTCTTCTGGAAGCTTCGTGCAAAAATAGGACCCCGGGCGAAAGTTTCGTCCAATTCCGAGAATATTTCTTTACTAGGATTTCGAAACCAAAAACAGCAGAAAACAACGAAGCTGGCTCTTCGGCATCTTGTTAATAGGTTAGTTCCAGAAAATGCATAAATATGACATATAATGTGCATAAAACATGTAGGTATCATCAATAAAGTGGCATGGAACATAAGAAATTATCGATACGTTGGAGACGTATCAGCATCCCCAAGCTTAGTTCCGCTCGTCCCGAGCGAGGTAAAACGATAACAAAGATAATTTCCGAAGTGACATGCCATCATAATCTTGATCATACTATTTGTAAACATATGTAATGAATGCAGCGATCAAAGCAAAGGTAATGACATGAGTAAACAAGTGAATCATATGACAAAGACTTTTCATGAATAGTACTTTCAAGACAAGCATCAATAAGTCTTGCATAAGAGTTAACTCATAAAGCAATAAATCAAAGTAAAGGTGTTGAAGCAACACATAGGAAGATTAAGTTTCAGCGGTTGCTTTCAACTTATAACATGTATATCTCATGAATATGGTCAACATAAAGTAGTATAACAAGTGCAATATGCAAGTATGTAGGAATCAATGCACAGTTCACACAAGTGTTTGCTTCTTAAGGTGGAAGGAGATAGGTAAACTGACTCAACAATAAAAGTAAAAGAATGGTCCTTCGCAGAGGAAAGCATCGATTGCTGTATTTGTGCTAGAGCTTTTATTTTGAAAACATGAAACAATTTTGTCAACGGTAGTAATAAAGCATATGAGTAATGAAAATTATATTTTACAAGTTGCAAGCCTCACGCATAGTATACTAATAGTGCCCGCACCTCGTCCTACTTAACTTGGACTACCGGATCTTTGCATGCCATGTTTCAACCAAGTGTCACAAAGGGGTACCTCCATGCCGCACTGTACAAAGGTCCAAGGAGAATGCTCGCATTTCGGATTTCTCACTTTTGATTATTCTCAACTTAGACATCCATACCGGGACAACATGGACAACGAGATAATGGACTCCTCTTTAATGCATAAGCATGTAGCAAAGTTATTATTCTCATATGAGATTGAGGATATATGTCCAAAACTGAAACTTCCACCATGATTCATGGCTTTAGTTAGCGGCCCAATGTTCTTCTCTAACAATTTTGCATGCTCCAACCACTAAAATGATAGACCTTCGGACAAGACGGACATGCATAGCAACTCACATGATATTCAACAATAGTTGATGGCGTTCCCCGAAGCATGGTTATCGCACAACAAGCAACTTAATAAAATATAAAGTGCATAAGTACATATTCAATACTACGATAGTTTTTAAGGCTATTTTGTCCCATGAGCTATATATTGCAAAGGTGAATGATGGAATTTTAAAGGTAGCACTCAAGCAATTTACTTTGGAATGGCGGAGAAATACCATGTAGTAGGTAGGTATGGTGGACACAAATGGCATAGTGGTTGGCTCAAGGATTTTGGATGCATGAGAAGTATTCCCTCTCGATACAAGGTTTAGGCTAGCAAGGTTATTTGAAGCAAACCCAAGGATGAACAAGTGCAGCAAGACTCACATAAAAGACATATTGTAAACATTATAAGACTCTACACTTGTCTTCCTTGTTGTTCAAAACTCAATACTAGATATTATCTAGACCTTAGAGAAACCAAATATGCAAATCAAATTTTAGCAAGCTCTATGTATTTCTTCATTAATGGGTGCAAAGCATATGATGCAAGAGCTTAAACATGAGCACAACAATTGCCAAGTATCACATTATCCAAGACATTTTAGAATTACTACATGTAGCATTTTCCAATTCCAACCATATAACAATTTAACGAAGAAGAAACTTCGCCTTGAACATTATGAGTAAAGCCTAAGGACACATGTGTCCATATGCAACAGCGGAGCGTGTCTCTCTCCCACAAAGTGAATGCTAGGATCCATCTTATTCAAACAAAAACAAAAACGAAAACAAACCGACGCTCCAAGTAAAGAACACCGGATGTGACTGAATAAAAATATAGTTTCAGGGGAGGAACCTCGATGATGTTGTCGATGAAGAAGGGATGCCTTGGGCATCCCCAAGCTTAGACGCTTGAGTCTTCTTAAAATATGCAGGGATGAACCACGGGGGCATCCCCAAGCTTAGAGCTTTCACTCCTCTTGATCATAGTATATCATTCTCCTCTCTTGACCCTTGAAAACTTCCTTCACACCAAACTTCAAGCAAACTCATTAGAGGGTTAGTGCATCATTAATAATTCACTCATTCAGAGGTGACACAATCATTATTTTCACTTCTGGACATTGCATAATGCTACTGGACATTAATGGATCAAAGAAATAAATCCAACATAGCAAAAGAGGCAATGTGAAATAAAAGGCAGAATCTGTCAAAAACAGAACAGTCCGTAAAGACGAATTTAATTCTGGCACTAGACTTGCTCAAATGGAAAAACTCAAAACTAATGAAAGTTGCGTACATATCTGAGGATCACGCTCGTAAATTGGCAGATTTTTTCGAAATTTCTACAGAGAATTGTGCCCAGATTCGTGACAGACAGCAATGCTGTTTCTGCGCAGCGATCCCAAATATAACATCAACTTAACATAGAAACTTTACTTGGCACAAAAACATGATAAGGAGAGGTTGCTACAGTAGTAAACAACTTCCAAGACTCAATAAAACAAAAAATTGCTGTAGGTAAAAACATGGGTTGTCTCCCATAAGCGCTTTTCTTTAACGCCTTTCAGCTAGGCGCAGAAAGTGCAAATCAAGTAACATCGAATGAAGAAGCATCAACATCATAACCAGGGGTGTTGAGAGTTTTCTCAACAATGCATTGTATCTGGTCTATATAAGTTTTAGCATCTCCCTTTTCATTAGTCTTAGGCTTGCTACTCTCATCGAACAAATTTTCAGGAACAAGCCAAGCATAGTTATCTTCTAGTGCATCATTCATAGCTAGGAGTTTACATGGTATTGGTGATTTGATTTCCCCACCATCGTTAATGTTATTAGTGTACCTTATTCTATCCATGTCCATTTTTTCAAGTAGACCAATAAAATTGGTATGAGAACCTAGCATATTAAATTTAGCAAAAACTTTTCTAGCCTCTCTTGCTAGACCGCCAAATTATCTAAGAAGGGTTTCTAAAACAAAATCTTTCTTTTCCCCTTCTTCCATATCACCAAGTGTAAGAAACATGTGTTGGATTATAGGATTGAGATTAACAAATTTAGTTTCCAACATGCGAACTAAAGCAACGACAGCAATTTCATAGGTAGGTGCAAGTTCTACCAAGTGTCTATCTTCAAAATCTTCGATAATACTAACATGATTGAAAAATTCTTCTATATTATTTCTCCCAACTATGGACCCACGTCCTACCGGTATGTCTTTTGTGGTGAAATTAAAAGGAAACATGATGCAATAAGCAAAAAGTAAACTAGGCAAACAGAGTAAAGACAAGTAACTAATTTTTTTTGTGTTTTTGATATAGCAAACAAGATA
>NC_061508.1:300122755-300155856 GCF_022539505.1 Lolium rigidum
GGCCTCCCTCCGGTCCCCTTTGACTTTACTGGAAGGTTCCGGGAAAAATAGGATGCTTGGGTCTTCGTTTCGTCGAATTCCGAGAATATTGCCCGAACAGCCTTTACGGAACCAAAAACAACAGAAAACAGGAACTGGCACTGTGGCATCTTGTTAATAGGTTAGTTCCGGAAAACGCATAAAAACATTATAAAGTGTGAGCAAAACATGTAGGTATTGTCATAAAACAAGCATGGAACATCAGAAATTATGGATACGTTGGAGACGTATCACACCTCTCCCCATGAGCTTGGCCTCCCAGGGAAGACAAACGGTCAGCCTGGGAACTGCACAGGGCTTGGGCCGGACATTCACCTCATTTCACGTCATTTATCATCATTTGTTTTGTTGTAGAGGCAGCTTTCGGCATAACCCTGATGACGCTTGTTTAGAGGGAACCCATTCTAAGACACATAAACTTCCAGTTAAGCCCTACCCATAATCAGGTATTGTGGGGGTACTTGTAAATTGGAATGGTATCGCATCCGAACCCAACCATCAATTTTTGTAAAGTTCACCATGTCATTCACCAGTCACATTCACCTTCAAAATCTTTCAATAGAATGACTCATCATTCCAAGGTTTTCAAAATCATTTCATTTCACATGTTCCCATCTAGAGTAGTCACCTTTAGTTTTTAGCACTAGCAACTAATCATGAGGGGTGCTAATTTGCTTGGATAGCTCTAGGCTAAATTTGATACTCTTGTACCACTCTATATCTAGACCAAGTGAATCATGAATCAAAAAGTAAACTTTGATAAACCAAAGTCAAAAACTTGTAAAGTAAAAACTTGGGATAGGATCATTAAGCATAAAGTAAATGGTGATGAGGCCTTGCTCTTGTAGAGCTTTGCCTTAGGGTAGCTTGCAAGAATATTAGCTTGCAACAATATAACTTGCATTAGTTTAGCTTGCCTTGGTTGGTGTTGTGATCAAGGTTCTCTTCTTCTTCCTCTTGGTAGAAAACCTCCTCCTCTTGATAGTCTCCGGTACTAGCGTCTATAAACGAATACGAGGATACAATCACCAAACAAAACTTAAAAGCTAGACTAAGCACACCCATGAGTCACACAAGTTAGGCTAGCATCACAACATTATTGTTATGTTGGTTGACTTTGTTTTCTTCTTCTTAAGAAACATAATTTCCTCTCATTACAAATATTAGTTAAGGTTTTTATTTAATTCTTTGGAGAAATAATTTCCTCTCATTGAATCTTATTAAGATTTAATTTCCTCATATGATAATATATGAACTCATGTTGACCAAGGTCAACACTTCATAATCATCATTTGGGAAAATGATTTAAATGAGGTGAGGTACCTCATGCAATTTAATCCTAACATGATAATGATCTAATGTCCTTAAATAATTCATTATGAGATCAATTAGACCATAATTACTACCTCATGTTGATTTACTTGAGACAAAGATTTAAATGAGCAGAATCCATCTCAATAACAATGTATGGTCACATGTTGACCAAGGTCAACACTTCCCATTTATTATTTGAGAAACATAATTTAAATGAGGTTCTATACCTCATGCAGTTTGAATCCTATTTGATTTAATATCCTCAAGTGAGCAATATGAGACCAAGCCACAAGGGTCATCACATTACTTCATACCACTTGGGAATATGATTTAAATGAGGTGCTACACCTCATAGATTTGAAATCCTAAATTTGGAAATAATTTAAATGGGCTAGTACTGACTACATAGCCAATTCTTGATTCTAGCCCATGATCATATGAAGCAACCCTATCATATTTTTACATAAACAATTAGAGTATTTGAAAAGTGAATTATGAGAATTGTAATCACCTCAAAATTCATTATCGTTGATTTTATAAATTTATTTGAATTCTGAAAACACGCTGTCTTGTTATTTTTACTATTCAAATTCTACAACATATATTGATTTTAATCCCGTTTGGTTGGATGGGGCCTTTCATGAGCTTTCTAAATATATAAAATTTATCAAAATTGACCTAGTAGATTTGTAGTTATTAAATATTTAGCAAAGCATCTGAGAGCAATTTCACAGAAAAAGAAATAAGCAAATTTGAATTTAAAACGGGGGCGGGAACGGAGTTGGGCCGGCCCAGCTGCGGCCCGGGCCACGCATGCATGGCGCATGCACGTTGGGCGCGAGCGGATCGCACAGATCATCGGATGACGATCCGACGGCGCTGGGCCGTCGTCTTCCTCCCGACGCAGTGAGCTTGCGGGGGCCATAACTCTCACCTCGGAGCTCGGATGAAGGTGAGATTGGGCTCGTTGGACGGGGAATTTCAAGGTCTTCAACTTTGGTGTAGGGCTCGGGGGCTATGGTGGCAAAAAAAATGGCGCGGCCTTGAGGATGGCTGCCGGCGAGCTTTTGCTCCGGTGAGCGGCAAGGAGGGAGAGAGGGAGGTTCTAGGGGGATGAGAGGGATGCTGCTGGGTGTTGTGAGGCTATCCAAGGCGAGGGGCGGGTTTTATATAGGCTTCAGAGAGGAGAGGCGTGACGTGGCCGGCATGGTGGCGACGTCGTGGGCGCGTCCGGCACAGGCGGCTTCGGTCATGGCTACTGCGTAGGAAGGGAGGTAAGGGGTAGGGGTAGACGCGTGCACAGTGGCAGGCTTGCAGGCGTCGTATTCAGGGCACACGAGGGCGAGGCCGACGTCGGCGTCCTTGCGGGGCGTCGCGTCGTGTCGTGTCCTGGCGCGCATGCGAGCCCCTTGGCCATGTCTGGCGGGTGTGTGGGAGTGAGGAGGTGCTGGTGGCGCAGGGATACGTGATGGTTTGCTGTGTGCACACGAGGAGGTGGTGGTGTCCACGAGTTGGTGACCATGGACAATGGCATGATGTGTTTTAGCCCACCACTTTCTCTCCTTGTCCCATGGTCGTGTCTAGCAGGTGTCTAGGGTCTAGGGGAGTGTAGATGACATGGTGAGAGAGAGGGAAAAGGGCCAGGGGTAGGTGGTGACATGGTGGTGATCATGTGAGTGGCATGGTGCGGCATTGGTGTGCTTGGTGCACAAATCCTTGTCTCTGATGGTTTGTCCTGCTAGAGTGAGATGAGGCAAGGGGGTTTGGCAAGGTGAGCATGGTTGGAGAGAGGTATAGGGTGCTCATTTGATTTATGGTAAAAGTGTATGTGACATAGTCATGTCCTTTGGCATGGTTGGTGTCATAGTGGTCATGTACTACTAGATGATGTCAAAGGAAGTGGTTAGAGGTACCAAGTGCACTATAGATGAGCCAAGATAGAAAAAGGGGAGGTGGTACATAGTTGGTGGAGTGGTTGTACCTCTATGTAAAAAATTGATTCTTATGGCAAAACCTCATGTGTGGATAAATTTTGCCAGGTTTCTTCATGGATGAGTTCTAAACAATGTTTGGCACTCATGGGTAGTCTTGGTTTGAAATTTGGAGGTGGTTTGTGAAAATTCCAAAAGTGGAGAGAATCTAGAATTTGTGTTAAAGTGGCATTTTGGCTTGACTATGGTGAGCAATGGTCAATGATTTGGTCAATGTGGTCAACATGAAAAATGTTCATATTGATGAGGTCTTGAATGAGGTGCAAAGAGTTGAGAGGGTTTGGTTTGAGAATTTCTTGATACAAGGGCTCAAAGTGGGTAAGATATTAAAATTGTCACATATGACCATTATCATATGTAACTAGTTTTTGATTTTTCCTTTGATTTGATTTAAGTTTCTTTGATTCCAAAAGTGTTATTAAGTGTTTAGTAACATTCTACAACTAATGGTTCAAGCCAAATGGCCTAGATAAAAGTTTTGCAAAATAGCCATAGGCACATGTATGTGTTGAATTGTGATTTTTCTTATTTTCTTATTTCCTTTTTCTTTGCTTCACTTAGGCATGGGTTAGTGTTTATTTAGTGTTAGATTGAGTTTGGTAAAGGGTTCAAACCATTTGGGTAAGATATGAGGGCATAGGTCAAGAATTGCCATTATGGCTATGTGCCACATATGCCTCTATGCATATTTTTATTTTCTTTTTATTTAACCTTAGGTTTAGTTGGCAAATGATAGGTTGGGTTTGTTGAGGTTTTGCAAATCATCTAACAAGGTAAAACATGGCATAGTTGATTATTTGCAAAAAATGGCTATGGGTTCACATAGGCCTTTTCTTTTATTTATTTTAATTTCTTTTCTTTGTTTTAATCTTGGATGGTGAAAAAGAAAAGTGAGGTTTAGGGTTTTGGAATATTTGGTAAGCCTTAAGCAATCATCATGGCAATAACACAAGGATCAAGCATGAGCACTATGCATAGTACCTCATTTAATAAAAGTTTTTGTTGGTTCTCATTTTTGGAAAATAGGGAAATTTCTTTTCTTTGTTTTGAAATTTTTGGGATGTTACACCCAGTGTCCCCATCCATCCCCAACCTCTTCATTATCTTGCACATTGGGTTGTGCTGGACCTGGGTTAATAAAAGGAGCAGGCAAAGCATGTCCAGGCATTGGATGGGGGTCCACTCCCTCATCAGGCAAAGGATCTTCATCAGGTGGACCACCTCCAAGCAGGTTTTGTTGTAGAACCTCCACAAGAAAAGTCCAGGATTCTGCATTTGGCCTAGAACTTTCAGTCAACCTAATACTTCTAGGAATATCCACAAGATCAGTGACCCTCACTTTGACCAAAACTATTCCTTTTCTGTTAACAGAGAGCCAATGTCAGAGAAGCATGCATTCAGGTCTTCAGTTTTCATATGATCTAAGGGAGGACCAACAAGCAGCAGCCAAACATCTCTATTGAAATTAACACCCCTCCAATTTGAGCCCTCATCATGCTTTACAAAAGAAACAGTAACATCTCCAAATTGATTATTACTAGAAGAAATGAGTGTTTCCCTATCACTGATATTTCTGAACTGCACATATGCTGCTCCAAATGGGCAAGGTTGCAGACTAACAAAACCAACTCTAGCCTCCTATTTCAGGTACTCCCCAAGAACATCTCTGATATTATAGAAAGGAACCAAACCTTCAGGGAAGGGGTAGAAGGTGGCGATGGCGTATTGTTCTTGCTCCCTTGGGCGGCGCGGCACCACCACCCGCTTGACACCAACCCGCCCGGCGATGTGTTCAGTCTGGAAGCCGTGGGGTACGAACGGCCTAGGGTCAATAGGAATGTTGGCCATTGTCGGAGTTTGAGCCTCCGACTGCTCGACGATGGTGGGCGGTGGCAGAGGTGGTTGCGGAGTGTACGAGGGTGGCGAATGCGAGGAGACAAAGGCAAGGAATTTTTTATGCCGAGAAAAGAAACCCGAAAAATCACTAAAAAGGAAAGCTCCTAAATTGAAGGCGCCAGCCCATGGGCCCTAAACCAGCTAAGGTAACTGCCGTCTGGCCATTGAACCGCAGGGAAGGAGGGGAATTTGAAATAGGGAATCAGGCCCGACAAATTTGCATGAAATAAATTTCTTTTTGAAGGAAAGCTTTGATGACCAGAAGCGTGATCAGTGGGAGTAGCCGTTTGGAAAGTGGAGTTAATGATGGGCGCCAAATCAAGGTTGTGGGGAGGGAATTGCATGCGATCAAAAACCGACATACGTTTCAAGGAGTTTGAGCCTGTGAAATTGCCATTACCAAATAATCTTTTGAAAGCACATAAAGAATGTATTTTCCTTTGCACCACCTGTACGAATCAATTTTCTTGTAATATTTCTTTTCTTCTATCAACCAATTTGGGCCACCCTGACCCCATAGATTTAAAAATAATTCAAACACAGGGGTGCAAACTTTGGATTGATTGTAGATTTCAAACCCAACTTCTGTTGAGGCCACAAAGAATTGAAAACTTCTATCACTTAGGTGCCTAACTTTGAAGGAAGAAGCATTGCCCCAAAACATGATTGAAGAGTAATAGCCACAGTATGAATATCAAGTTTGAAACAAGCTCTTCCAAAGGAGACAACTAGAAGGAATTCTCTTCTGTGAGAAGTATTGGTAAAGGTAACATGATGGCCAAACTTACTTTTGCAAGATGCTTCGAAGGAAACTGCTCTTGATAAATCCAACGCAAGATCTTTATTGGTGATTTCTGAAATATTGCTCTTTTGAGAATTTTCCAACTTGGAGCTTGTAGACTTTAACAATTGCACCCCTAAATCCAAGGAATCTGAAATAATGCGTTCTCCCACAACAACAGTATGAGAGTTGAGGTCCAAAATTAATCCAGAATGAACCCTTTCATTTTCCAAAAGAAATCTAGCATCCAGAACTTCTTCATGCATATCTAGGAGAACCAATCTTTTGGATTGAGGCCTCAGCAGAAGAAAAGCTTGAATAGAACAAGAGCCATTGTGAAAAGAAGAACAAGTAGCCTTCCATCGAATAGGAGGAGCATCTAGTAGAGAGGAGACATTCAAAGGTCTCGAAGATTTCACCACTTGCACAAAACTTCTTGGGTTGTTGGATAAATCAGATCCATGGGCAGAGATATCATCCACCGGAGCTATGTTGGAGGAACCAGCACTTTTCTCCGAGAAGAGGGGACCAACACATTCACCCACTAAAACATAATGATCTTTGAAATCCATAATATGTCCAGCCAAGACCTTTTCACCTTGAATAAAAATCTAGCAGAGATCACTTGCTCTTTGGTATCAACCAGAATAAGCCTTTTTGCATGGGGCTTAAAAAGAAGAAATGCAGACTTGCCCATAGGGATTTTTGAATCCATTTGACCCAAAGAAGAAAAATTTGCCCTCCATCTAAGAGGTGGGGGTTCCGACAAGAAGGAAAAACCCGGTGGAGAAACAAGGCAATCTTGCACAAAAACCAGGTGTGATGGAAACCTTATTGAAGATCCAGGGTAGAAGACTTCCCCATCTCGAAGAGATTTTCCAACAAACGGTGAGTCCTTGTGATTGACTAAAGCCAACCAATTGTTCGGCCACAGAAGGAGAAACCCAGAGGAAAGGTTGCTTTTACCGTTGGCAAGGAGAGTTTCAAAGGAAACTTTCCAACGGCCAAGAGGAGGAGGGGGAGCCATGAGAGGGATCACCTTGGAGAGGAGCTGACGCCGCAGAAGTTGATCGGAGCAGCGTCAAGAGATCACCGGAGAATAGAAGGGACACCGGAGGGGAAGGTGGCTAAGGAGAGAGCCATCCTCGTGCAAAGGTCATATCGATTGTTTTATATGAGATATGTAAGTCATTGGTTGTTACTATAATAATAATAGTTATTATTATTTGTTTCTCAAACAGACAAGTCCTTCGACTAGGAGGGTATCAAGTGAATGCTCACCAGCAGATGTACTTTGAATGAATCAAACATCTCCCATATGAGGGTGATTATAAACACTACGCCAAAAAGGTTTACCAATGTTGGACATGTTTTCCGCACTGCTGACGGTAGAGGCCGATGTCATGAGTATACAAACACTGGTAATGTGTACCAGTGACGGGCGCTGGACGATTCGCTGGAACACCGTATTCGTGACTACCAATTGCGGAAATGAGTATCATCGGTAGGCCTCCAATTGACGAGGCGGGGATTCACAGTGAAGTACTAATGATAATTGCATAACAAAATGATAGTCACCAACAAGCAACAGCCAGATCTGGCGTGGATTGGAACAATATTACCATCAATTCTATATATTCGGTGACGAACTCTTTTTTTTTGAAACCCGTGACTGGGAGGCAAAAGCCCCACAAAAAATGTATTAAGCTTAACTCAGACCAAACTATTTATAGACCTAAAAAAGAAAGAAAACAAGAAAATATGTACAACAAGAGATGAACAGGGCACTAAGGCAGAGACCTGAACTATCTCAAGAGAGTGTCCCTGCTCTTGGCCTTGATACGATATTGCATAAGGAGCATATCATGAGCAGATTTGTTCTTCCACCTAATGAAAGAACATCTTTCCTGTCTAAATTTTTTACCATTTCTGACCAACAAAATATTCCAACAGGCCATGATGAGAACTTCCATGAAGAAGGGGTGACTAAAACTTCTCTTAGCATGCTCCATTACAAGTTGGATATCATCATTTTTGCGCCATTTGAACTGCGTGAAAATCCATATTCGAGCACTAAAAATGCACTTAAAAAACAGATTAATTCTATCCTCATAAGACCTTAACGGACAAAGCACACAATGGATATCCCTAGTGATATTCCAATGCAGATGCTGTAAAAGGTCTCTAGTATTCAACCTATCTGACAACAACAACCAAGCAAACATCTTTGACTTCATCATACAACAGGACTTCCACAACCACTAAACACATTGGGTACTTGGATATGCACATGAATATAATCATAGAAGCTTTTTACCCCAGCAATAGTGGTAATATCCCATTATTCGAGATGATCGAGGGGTAGATTTTAGAAAGGGATGTGCATTGCATCGTAAAATCTGGGGAAATTTTGTGCTTTATTGAAAAACTTCATCTTAGAGGGGACAAGTTTCTCTCTCGACACCAGATAGGGTTAGGGTTTCGAGAGTGCGATAAACTTGGACCTTATCTTTTCTAAACTTAGGGTTTCGAGAAGAGAGGGGACATTTCATATCTCATCTTAATTTGCATGATTGAATTGAAACAAGTTGAGTTTGAAATTCAAATTCAAACCCATTTAGTCAAATTATAATTCAAATAAAGAATAATTCCTATAACAACATTATAAATTGGTATATAAAAGAATTAGAGAAAATTTGAGCTTTATTGATCATCACACACAATTTACATTGTCTTTACAATATTCATATGAATTAAATATTACAACACACATTTCAGAAATTGAATAATTGAAAAAGAAAAATGAAAAATTACAAAGAATAGAAACTAGCTAAAATCATCTTGATCTTCTTGATCAGCACATGATTGAGATCTTCATGATCATCTAGTTGATCCTTGCACACATACACAACAAGCAGAATTGGCATTAAGCCAAGTGGCAAAGCCACTTGGCAGGTTAGTCAAGAAAAATGGGAATTGGAAGGATAACACCAAGTTTGCGGAGCCCATCCACTCATACACACAAGTTCCAATCATGGAACACACAGGCAGCTCACAAGGTTTGTGTGCATACCCAACATCACACAGGGGGAGAGTCACCACACACCAACATCATTGCTGTCGACCAAGGGAGCATGGAGAGGGTCATATATAACCTTTTCCAAGCCAAACCCTAGCTACTCATCGACAACATCTCCAAAGGGTGAGAACAGTAAGAACACAAGAACAGCAACCCACCAGAAACCATCCAGAAACAGTTCCACCAAGAACTGTTGACTGTGAGCAAGCACAAGATGGAGTAGATCACCACAAGCTAGCCATGAGGAGCAGGGCAAGCATAAGCAATCATCCAGAAGCAAAACCACTACACCAACACCATTTTTTAGGAGCTGGAGTGAGGTATAAACAGAAATCCATGAGCAAGCATCAGTTTTGCTCATAATACTCACATATGCATCACACACAAGCCAAAGGGTAGGATTACCCTATGAGTATCATCATTTGGTGTAAACCAATGGATGTTGGCAAAATAGGGTTTAAACTAGAAGGATTTAATCCTAGGGAAGATTGGTCTAAGCCAAGTGTATCACCACTACAGCAAAACCAAGAATCCAACAAGGATTTGATTCCTATTTAGTCTAGACCAACTCACCTAGCACCTAATGGTTTATTAACTATCAGACATATAGACAAGTTCTTGTCTATTTAAATTTCAACATAAAAAAGCTACTGGAAACCCAAAAGAGGATCAACCAGAAAGCATTCACGGGTCACATCAAGCCATAGAGGGGGAGCTACCCTAGGACAGCAACTAAATGATGTCAGGGGCACCTCAAACCCAAAACATATAAGCCAAGTCACTACATCATTACCCAGATGGGTTCAGAGTGAGCTAGGGTCCCCAACCAATGGTTGGCATCCCTCTAGCTCAGGTCAATCAATTAATAGAATCATCACTGTATCACAGTTCATCTCATTTATCCATTTAATCAAGCCAAGCTACACAGATAAATGAAATACACCAGCAATCAGTGACCTAGATACTTGCAAAAGATTCAGAGGATCACTGCAAGCATCAGTAGATGCTTTACCAAGCAAAAGCATACACCAGCACCAAAGATGAGCCACACGGGTACAAGGATAAGCAACAGTCAGGCACATATAGTAAAATAGCAAGCTACAAGTAAGCAACTGATGATCATGTGATCATCAGGGCCTGCTAGAGCATGCTAAAGCATGCTAGAGACTAGCCTAGCAGTAGACCATGGACCAGTTAATTAAATAACCACATATATGCAACAATTGGATCACAGAAATTGTGAAAACAATTCTATAATTGTATCCAGAAGCACATCATCAAAGAATTGATGTATATAGCCAACAGTTTAGTCAAGCAGAGCTCTATCATAAGCCAGAGCTCAATGAGCACCACATAAACAGCACTAGCCCTTGCTAAAAGCAAGGATTATTCACAGAAATCAAGCCATGGGCATGAAATATGAACACAACATGCTCATGAGCTAGTATAGAAGTGTCACAGCAGCAGCAGAATGAAGCATAAGCACAAGCATAGGAGAAGTTGCAGACAAGTTATACATGCATAAGCAGGCCAGTAGCATATAGGAATTGCACAGAACCATGCACATCAAGAAGGGTAGAGCAGCACAGGCATGGCCATAGCATTAGGAGCATGGAAAGCTAGAGTACATAGGAGCAGCACACAGGAGCAGCAGCAGCGCAGCACCCTGGATGCCAAAGCATCCAGTGGTGAGTGAGGAGGAAGAACAGACGAGATGGAGAGGGTGGAGCACTTACCAGGCGAAGCGGACGACAATCGTAGCCATGGCGGCCACGGCGGCACACGCCGGGCGTACGGCGGCGCCAGGCCAGGCCACGGCGACCACCACATCAACCCAGCAAAGCACCTCGTTCCAAGAGGAGCACCAGGAGACGGTCCGCAGCATCTCCAGCGTGCGGCGGCGACAGACGCCGAAACCCTGGATGCACAGGAGGGTCGGAGACGAGCGGACGAGGCCGAGTTCGCCAGATCGACGCGGACCATCGTGTTCGCCGTCGAGAGACGAGTCCGATGCGACCCATCTTTTCGCCGGTGATGGCCGGAGACGGCCGGAATTAATCGGCGACGGCGGGGGTGACACAGCGTCACAGGAGCGTGGAGAGATTAGGGTTAGGTCGAGGTGAGGACGACGAGCGCGTCTGGGTCGGTTGGACCGAGCCCAACAGGCTGGTCCAACCTAACCAGCTCGGGCGGCCTAACAGGTGGGCCCGAGGGCAATTTGGGTATTTCTCAAATTGTTTAAAAAACCAAAACTTTGACAAAATTCTATAAATTTAATATAACTCCAAAAAATAGAGAAAAATATGCAAACCACTTAAAATTTAATTCTCTATTATAATAAAATATGGGATGGATTTTTTGAGACACATAAATTTGATCCATTATTTAAATTCAAAGAATAAAGAATTAATAATAATCATTAAAAATAAACCCCATATTTTAATGATAAAATAAGTCCATAAATTATGTTGGACTTAAAAATATCTTGGCAATATTCCAAGATATTATTTTCACTCTTAAGGAGTATTCTTAAATTGTTCTTACTAGGGACCTCTCACATTAAATCATAAAGCATCGGGAAGGGGGGAACCAATCTCTAAAAATTGAAAGCATGCATATTTGAATCTTTAACCATTGCCCTTAACGGACAAAGATGCTACCTTTCAGAAACAGAGGACCAGGGTCAGTCCAAACAATCCAACTACACTACCTTACAGTTACCAGGCAAGTTCATCGCTTGCTCATGTCACTTTGAGTATTTTTATCAAATTACTTGCAAAGTACTATACTTATCTCTTGCATGAAAAGCAAAATTGCTATCTTCATAATTATGAATATGACTATGTGGTGGGCAATGGAACCATGGTATGAGTATTGTGCAGGTTCCATTGCAAGGGTTTATATCCATCTAGGATTAACAACAAATGTTGTCCATTGATTCTTGTGCCGTAAGACCCGTGTTAACCATAAGATCTGGAGTGGGACGGAGTAGTCAAGTGTGTTTCCTCCTCTCGTACATCAACGGATGCGCTTACCGTAGCAGTTGTGTCTTGCGAGAACAACCGGATGGGTGGGAAACCTCTAAGTCCCCATGGTAATGCGGTCTATGATGGGTTGCAACGACCGGCGAAGGTATCAGGTCGTGGAACCTGAGAGTTGTCGAGGTCAGAAGGTATCCAAAGGGGTACGCTGATTGGCGAGGACCCAAGGTCGAAATTGCAACAAAGGGTGGGTGTGCGAGGTCGCGGGGGAATGCAATATTGACTAGGACCTTATACCGGGCCTCACACCACGGAAGTGTGGACGAGAAAGCTGCCCGGTCGGCTCCAAGGTTAAGATCTCTTATGGGTAAAGCAACACACCTCTGCAGAGTGTAATGAATCGTGACCTGTCTCTCCCTGTTCCGGGTTATGGAACTGCGAACGCTGCCGGAAAGGAACTCCATGAAGTTCTAGTAAACCGGTGAAGGCTGACGGACATAGTTCTTCTGAATAAAAGCAACCTTTTGAAGAAATGATTATAAAAACATGCATTGGTATTAGACTTTCTGGTCTAATGCCGTAGCTAGTGCATTAAACACCTCTTTCCTATTATGAACTTGTTGAGTACGCTCGTACTCATACCTCTTATAATCCCCTGCTTAGATTGTCTGAATCACCTTGAGGAGGCCAACGACGGACAAGACGGAGCAAATGGGATCTGCTACGAGGAACCAGACCTCTCTGGAGGAGTAGAGGGGGTCGACTATCTGATCGTCTACGGAACCGGGGAGGTTCCATAAGAAGAACAAGCTTAGACCACATGAGTAGTAGTAGTAATCGAGCAGTACGAACTCTATAGTACTTAGCTGCTCGAGTTGAATAATGATAAGCCTGCTAAGACCTATATTATATAAGTTGCGTAAGGTTCACCTAGAACCTAGGAGTAAACCTCAATGGACCCAGGAGGAGCTCCAAGATGATGTAATTATATGTCCTGTAATATTATGTGCATGAAATAAAGACCAGCTATGCTTCTGTTGTACTACTCTGAGGGATGTAATATTTGCGGAATGGTACTTTGCACATGTTATGTCAACGACTGGCATACTACAATATGCAGTGGTATGCAGGGTCACCATAATAGTTCCATTCATCATTCTGGTCAAGCAAAAGATTGTCCTGCATAACCTCCTTAAGATCCTCGAACTCATTAAAAGCTTGAATAGACAACGACCGATAAAACAAAGACAACAAATCTTTAGTATGATAAACCGCCAACACGGAGATGATGAGCGCAGATTACACACCGTTGGGGAACCCCAATAGGAAGGTATGATGAGCACAGTAGCAAGTTTTCCCTCGGTAAGAAACCAAGGTTTAATCGACCAGTAGGAGAAAGGCGTGACTTCTGAAGGTGTTGCTAGCTGACTATTGACATGGCGCACTACCGGCGTCAGCAACAACGTGGAACCTACACACAACGCAACCAAAATACTTTGCCCCAACTTATAGTGAGGTTGTCAATCTCACCGGTTTTGCTGAACACAAAGGATTAAACGTATCGAGTGGAAATAGATGTTTGAAGTGGAATTAAAGAGAATAGTGCTAGCAGAAAGTAAACAGAACAGGATTGCAGTGGATGAATTTATCAATGTAAAAGAAAGGACCGGGGTCCATAATTCACTAGAGGCGTCTCTCCATAAAGATAAATAACATGTTGTGTGAACAAATTATAGCTGGACAATTGATAGAATACCGACCATACATGACAAGATGATTACTATGAGATTCATTTGGGCATTACAACATAATACATAGACCTTAATCCAACTGCGTCTATGACTAATAATCCACCTTCCGGTTATCTTCCGAACCCCTTCCAGTATTAAGTGGCAAGCAACAGATTATCGCATTAAACAAATGTGTGTAAAGTAAACAATAGAATTACCCTTGGATAAAACATTGTTGTTTTCTGCCTAGTAGCAACAACGCATCTACAATCTTAGAAGTTGTTGTCACTCTTACAGAAAATTAGAGGCATGAAACCTACTATCGAGCATAAACACTCCCTCTTGGAGTCACAAGCATCTACTTGGCCAGAGTATCTACAAGCAACGGAGAGCATGCAAGATCACAAATAACATATGACAAGAATATATAATCGATCTCAACATAGTATTCAATATTCATCGAATCCTAGCAAACACAACATGTAGGATTACATAAGGATAATCTTGATCATGTAGGGTAGCTCACAAGATTTAAACATGAGGCACAAATTGGAGAAGACATCCATGTAGCTACTGCTATGGACCCATAGTCCAGAGATGAACTACTCACGCATCACTTCGGAGACGGGCATGGCGATGTAGATGCCTCCGGCGATGATTCCCCCTCCGGCAGGGTGTCGGGAAGAGTTTCAGAACCCTCCCGAGCTAGGGTCTATGATGGCGGCCGCGACGGAACTTTTCGTGGATGGAGGCTCACGTGTTTAGGTTTTTCCCGAGATCGTGAATAAATAGGAGGAAGTGCGAGGTCGGTGGAGGCCAGGGAGCCACACCACCCCTTGGCGCGGGCTCAGGCCAGGCAGCGCCAAGGTGTGGTCTGGCCGCCCTGCGCCTCTTCTTCATCCCCCCTTTGAACTCTGTCTTCGTTTTGGAAAACTATTGACTTCGGCTTTTGTTTCGTCCAATTCTGAGAATATTTCCTGTACAACTTTTCTAAAATATAAAACAACAGAAAACAAGGAACTGACACTGTGGCATCTTGTTAATAGGTTAGTGCCAAAAAATGTATAAAAGTGCAACGAAGTATGAGAAAAACACATATAAATTGGTGTAAACCAAGCATGGAGCATCAAAAATTATAGATACGTTTGCGATGTATCACGAGACAACAGCCTTAAGAGCAAACGAATAAAGCTTGGGAAATCTGAAGCTCATCGGGGAACCCCCAATGAACCAGTTATCATTCAAAACTGAAATAGTATCTCCTCTACCACGTTACCACAAACACCCCTCTAAAATTATCCACTTATTTTAAAACATCCCTCCACCATAACGAACCAAAGAGTTTTTCCTCATGCGGGATTTTCCCATGATAATGAGTAAACAAAATCAATTTAACCCATGGAACTTCCTTTTCATTATAGAATTTATCAAGGAACTTGATCACAAAGCACCATTCTGCTTCTGAAAACTAACAATGCTCAGACCACCCTTGAGTTTTGGCTTACATATCATCTCCCATGTAGCTAATGACTACTTCGGTTCCGCATCCTTGTCTCGTCACAAACATTGTCTGAGAATTCTGTCAACTGGTTGGTATGTCATGGAAGAAGCTGCAAAGTACACAGAAAATGTAATGGAATGGAAGCTACAAAGTACATGGAATTTATCAACTACAGTCTTGCACCTTGCGACAGAGAGCTGGAGCTGGACATGAGTTTTATTTTCAACCGACATACCAAAGGAGACAATTCAGAAATCGTGACGGACTCGTTGCTTCGACAATCGCCATATGTGAAGGCATTAGTGACACACCAGTCTCAGAATCGTCCGCCATTAGTAATGTACCTCTGACGTACGGTCTTACAGCGTTCCCTCATCGGTGGGATCAGAATTATTAGCTTCTCACCGGTACCGTGTGACCAACAACATATGTATTGTCGGGTGTGACTTTTATATTGATGGTATCCATCACTTCTGTTGTGATAGCAGTGACTGAACTTAATTATCCGGTCGTCGGTGCTTTACTTATCAGAATTAAAAAATGGAATTATAAATCCGGGTTGGCTAGCTGGTCGGTATACATCAACTAAATAATATATTGACATATGAATATAATCCAGCGTGGTTCGTTGGTCGATTTACAGGAATACAATAATTTATTGTCATACAAATACAATTCAGGATTGCCTAAAGTACATATACACTCAAATTCACTTAATTGGTTTCTAGCACGAATAGATATTCCGAATACAATAACTACATTTTATGACAAGTATCTCCTCTTTTGAAGTTTGGAACTCAACAGGTTTTTGATGTAGGAATAATAATATCACAG
Source organism: Lolium rigidum (assembly GCF_022539505.1). NCBI lineage: Eukaryota > Viridiplantae > Streptophyta > Magnoliopsida > Poales > Poaceae > Lolium > Lolium rigidum. Next base: position 300,138,902 of record NC_061508.1, read on the forward strand.
AAATAGGTCCTCATCTTCACGTGTCTGACAGCTTCATATCGTATCTTTGATGGATGATACGCTCATCGGCATCTTCATGTGGCTGATATCCTCATACGCACTATCTTCACTGCGGCCTCTACTAGTGCAAGGAAAATAGAACAAGATCATGCTAGAGGGAATTAAGCAACCACGTGATGTAGAGAAATGAACAACCTCCCGAAGCTCAAAATTGTAAAGAACAGAAACTAGAGACATGATAAAATATGTACCTATAAAATAGACCAGCAGTGCTGCAAAATTGTGTAGCTAAAAAATTGTACGGCATTAGATCACTGTGCCGAAGATGGATTGGCGATAATTTGTATGCTAATATTTAAGATTCGGATAAGAAATAACTGAAGCCCATAAAAGTATGACAACACATACCTATATATACACTACACCACAACACTAAATTCGCAAACAGACAAGTTGGTTGGGAAAACAGCTTTCACCAACAAAAAGTTGGCCGGGGAAGAGTTTTGCCGACCAACCTTGTCAGTCACCGAAAGTCCAGTCTGCAAAGGTCTTTCCCGACCAACATTCTTTGCCGACCGACGGCTAGTCAGCTCTTTTGTTACTTTCCCGACCGACATATCTTTCCCGACCGATAGTACTTTCCCAACCAACATTTGTTTTCCCACCAATAGTCGGTCGGTGTATATTTTTCCGACAAACATTCAGTTGGCCCTGCCATTCAGCTTTCTCAACCAACAACATGTGGGTTTCATTTATACCGACCAACATAGTTACAATCCTATGTTTCTGCTTTGTCAATGCAATAACATTCAAATTTCACAACGGTACCATCCAGCAAAATTACACTACGTGTCCTCCAAAAGTATTAAACCAAAATCAAACACAATAATGATATTTACAAATAGATAGTTCATGTCATATCAACATAATTTCCATCTAAGTTTCTAATAAATTAATAGTAACTAATCCAACAAAGGAAAATAATGGTTCAGTGATGATTCATAGTTTGCTCTATTATACAAAATGCTCAATTAACCCGAACCAGACGCTTCAGGGTTTCTCACCCTCTTGCATGCATTTCTACAAAAGGTAAACAAGTTTTAGTACATTCATAAAAACAATGGTACTATCAAAAATTATCTAAAGCATAGCTATGCACAATAAACATCACTAGATGAATAGGCGCGCTTCGCCGCGCCGCCTGTAATGTGGTTTGGCAAAGTGTGGTCAGTTTGGTGGACCATTTAGTTTAGTTTTAGTTTTAGTATGATATCAACTTTAAATCAAGAGAGACAGGTTTCCAAAGTAGGTGCCACCTTGGGGTGCACTGGCGCTGACTTACATGTTCAGAACCCACATTGGTAGAATGTATTAACAGAAGCAGCACCTGCTATGTACTTCCCCTCCCCATCCTTCAACAGTGAGTAGAAAATCGCTAGTCACTTGTACAATTTGATAAAGTCTTTGGATTATGACAACAAGTTTCTTGATTTTTTTTCCGTTGTAAAGTTGTCACATAAACAAAATGGGTCCTAATTCTAACGTGCCTCCAGGATCTCTGTTGGCAGAAATTATCAATCCATCTTGTATAATTCAGCTATATACTGGAGCATTTTCCTATCTAATCCTCCGTGAGTCCAAAAAAAAATCCATTTAAACCTGCATATGAATAGCAAACATCAGCACCCCATACCTCAGCAAGGTAGAGAATTCAATCCTTCTATTATAACTTTTCTATTTCAAGAGCACATCCATTAATGGAGTAAGTTAAGAAAACACATTTATATTCCAGGGAGACAATATTCTGCATGAAGTAGCTTACTTATAGCTATACAAATGAGCAAGGAAATGGATTTGTGCAATTTCCATGGCACGTACACAAAGAACTATCCTGAACTATATTCAGAACTGGACCTATAAAAGTATGGTTAAACCAACTAATGGATTTCACTATTTGCGTCAAATGAGCATCAAGGAAGCACCATTATTTTTTGAGAATATATGGAAGGACCATATATGACAGAGATCAATTGGTCTATTGCAGAAGTATGTATTGCCTATGTCAAACGAAAATGGAATGGTGAAATCAGAGATCAACATACAACAGTTACCCGGTCGAATTAAAACCAAATGGTCCATTCAAAATGTAGAGTACTCATATCACTGGGACATTCCATATATAAGCTAAATACTGTCACAATGATTCATAGCAGGAAATAGATTTGTGCAATTCCCATATTTCAGGGAACTTCTAAACTTAATAATTGTTTGTCATTTCCAACAATTTGCAAGAACACAAAACTGCAAAGTAATTTGTATTTTGAAATCAATAACACCATCCTATTTATATTCAGTCAAATGAATTAATACCACAAATCAACTTTTACTTATCTACAATAACTCTAACATTGTAGGGAGTACTAAATATCGCCTACCTTTTCTTCTGAAGCCTTCCCCTCATTGCCAAAGGCTAAACTATTCAACTGTTTGCTCATTTTAAATCTATGAGCGATCAAACATGCACACACCTTTTTCCTATCAAACTACCAAAGAAGGGAAGGTGAAGAAACCTGGAAGCAACAAAATATTTTTTAACAGATATGAACCAACGGAGAAGAACCCAATCTTTTCTGCTATCTGCAGGTCTAGTTGGTAGCATCTCCACCCTTGGTATCAAGGTTATAGACCTGCAACAGACCGCCGTTTTTTAACAGTGATAAACTTTTCGATCTACTAAATGCAGAAAGGAGCAGATATTAGTCCAGTAATTCATTCTACTTATTGGGATTCTCCGCCAAACGCTACATTGCGCAGATAAGAAAAATAAAAGAATAATGATTGGATTTGGAAACTTTCACTTGTCATACAAAATACATCTCATTAAAACAAAATTTGACGTACTATGTTTTCATCTGTTCATGCATATTCTTTTACAAATGTAACTTGCATTAATATGTGTTAACAGATATAGCATATGCCCACGAGGGTAAAGATTCTGGCATTGTACATAGTTATGAATCACGTCAATATAGAAACTGGTCAATCAAATGAAAAGTCGGGTTTAAAAAATGTACATATTAACAACAGGGGGAGCACTTTTAGCTTAACTGGATCATAGTACACAATTTAGTTACGTAGCACAAGATTTTATTGGGTCAGTTCAATGAGTGAATATTTGAAGCATTAAGGGCAATCGTACAAAATCATTTAATGGCTTAAGCTGAATGTTTTATTAAGTTTTGCACTGAAGCCACATAGGTCCAGGAAACACCACAAATCATTACCTGACTAATGCAAAAGTTTTTTCTATAAATCGACAAATCCAGTAAGAACAATTTACTACTCCTTCCGATCCTTTTTAATTGACCCGGATTTAGTACAAAGTTATACTAAATCCGAGTCAATTAAAAGAGATCGGAGTGTTTAACAACTTGTATAACTACATATAGCAGAGGAAATAAAGAGCGGCAAATATTTCAACTGATCCCGCTAGGTAGTGTGCCTCCCTTTCACCCTGATTGAGATAAATCCTAGGTTGATTATTGTTAAGGGGCTCATGAAGTTTCTTCGTGAAGCAAATATCACAAACTTGGCTGGTTGCACAATTGAGACAGTGTTGGAATCTAGTCAATATAGGGAAAATAATAAAATAAGAACACCGCAATAGCAAGAGCTACTTTGACAATGGGATTTTTTCAACAGGAACCAACTAATATTTATCCAAGAAACAATACGTGAAAGAGAAGGGGGAAAAGTCTATGGTAAATAGAACAAATGCCCATAAAAAGATTACCTTTGTAGCAGTCAGAAACCCATTTGCATCCGCAAATTTCCTTGACCACGGTAGCACTCCATTGGTTCAATAGCTAAACATTAGAAGTGAACATACGTGGTGAGAAATCAGTAGAATGTTAGCAGCGTGAAATTGCGAGGAAAAGTGGAGGACGGATCTAGGGAAAATGGTAAGAGAAGAGCGTTTCCACATGCTCAAGAGCACCACTGACACTGGCATCCCCGATAATGCAGCCTGTAGTCACAACATGGGTATCCCCCCTCCACCGATTCTTCCTGGTCGTGAAGTGCATCCAAATCCCGAGCAGCATCTCCCGAATACCTTCATTGGGTGGTGGTACATCTGACGGTGACGCTGCCGATGCCGGCGATTTCTTCATAATGCGAGACGCGTGAAGGTTGACCGGCCTGGGCACCCGGCCGTACAGGCGTACGTAGAGGCGGAAGTAATTTAGTGATTTTGCGGATCAGCGGCAGTGCCGGTCTCTGGAGTGGAAGGAGCTGTCGGAAGGAGTCCGCAGTCCGGGCATGTCCATTGTCGAGCCATGGCGGGATGCGGCCGCGCGTGGCGAGCTACGGCCGGATGCGGACAGGCAAAATCGAGAGATAGAGAAACACATGCAGGCACGGGAGCTCGGGCCGCGGAAAACGGCGTTTGCGGCGGAGGAGCAGGAGGCGGGGAGCGGAGGGCGCCGGCCGCCGGCCGCGACACCGGTGGTGGCGCCGTGAGGTGGGGGCGGCGGCGACATCGAGTGAAGAAGAATTTCCAGAGATCCTATCGAGATAAATCCCCTCGATCGGTCAAACCTGGAGAACCACCCAAACAGCAGATGCGGAGTTGCCTACCGTGTGAAAAGAAAAAAAAAAAGGACCTTAATTCTGGCCAGCACGCGTCGAACATGCGGCACCGGCCACCTAGGGCTCCGCAGGCCCACGCGTAGATGCAACAAGCGGTCGAGCGCTGAGAGGCCAGCGTTTGCAACAGGATTAACCTTAAGTAATAACTAGCAAAAGTGCCCGTGCGTTGCACCGGGTGAATAAAATCTGCTTATATTTCGCACAAGCACGATTGCTCCACCGATGATCTTCTCCAGCAGCGTGGCACTGAGAATTTGTGTGAGGTCCGCCACCATGACAACGAGCTATTACTTTGAGTAGATACTCTTCGTGCTGCCATCAGCTACCTCCCCGATGACCTTTGGATCGCCATGGTTGCCCCCTCGTGATCGCTCCGGCGGTGACATAGAAGGTGATGGCACTGCTAGAAAAATATGAACGAATTTATCAGTTCTACAAGTACAGTGAATTTGTTTCTGTATCTATAGAGCCCCTGATAAAAAATAAAACCAGTTAAAAAATTCTTGTGGAATTAGTATAAATAAATTCAAACATAAACAAAATGTTTGCATTAATTCCTGTAACTTTTTTTGTTTTGTCATAGAGTATGGAAGATGTCGACGGCTGAAGAAATCCTTGAAAAAACATGCCCTCCTTGTAGGCCAAAGTCAGTATATGTCGTTGCTGAACCAATCAGTATGTAGGTGTTGGCCTTCTACAGGTCACGTTTGAAGTATTTGCTGCTGATAAGATCGTCAATTCCCTCGATGATTGAAGAGACCCCCGCCAATCCAAGCGAAGCCAGCCCTGTGGCCGAGTCTTCTTCATAGGTAGGGAGCTTGTTTCCCTTTCCCTACTTCCTCAGGTTTACATACACAAACCAAACCGCTCAGTTTGGCTTCCTTCTAAAGCTCCGGCAAGAAACGCTGCCGGCCGCATCGAGCAGGACTCCATCTTCCACGTTTGGTTTTATTTAATTTCTCTATCTTATTGCCGCATGGAACTACTCTGGGTTTATTCCACCATCCAATTCGAGAGATAGCGACCCCGGCAAGCCCACGATCGTGTCGCGCCTCCTGCGTGCTGCGTGGTTGCCGCTCTCTCATCGAACGTGTCGCTGCAATCCATCCACCACCAAGCTAGCTCCCCATTTGATTAATTCGGCAGCCACGTGCGATTGACCTCGTGTCGCTTCGCCGGCCTCCGCAGATGTCGGCGGCGAACAGTCTGTAACTCTGGATTGCTAGTAGTGTTGCCATGTAGGAAAATACACAGATCATCTGCGTCCACCCGCCAGCGCAGCCTACCCGCGGATCTCCACGAGCGCCCCTGCCTCCGCCCCGCCCTTGTCCCTTTTAGCCGCGCCCGCGCGACCCCGTGTAGCAGTGGATGCTGCGAGGCGGAGCTTGCCTGTCGGACGGCCTCCTCTGTGTCCGGTAGCAGCGCTCCGGCCTGAAGCGCATTGGCATCCTATTGAATTTCTCCTCTCCGCCTTCAGTGTGGAGAGTGGGCGTGGATGAGCTCAATTTTGGCGACAATGACGGCGCCCGACGATGCATCCACCACAACCTGTAGTTCGTTTCCACTTGCCGTCCGCCTTGATCCCCACCGTGGTTCTTTGAAACCTCGATTTCAATCATAGATCGATTTGAAGCACGGCTACAAATCCCTCCATAATTAGGTATTTGCTCAGTCAATGTTCCTATTGGAGTAGGATTTCTTAGGAGAGGACGCATCATAGCGGGATTAGACGAGGAGCCTTATCCAACATGGCACCATCGATCCATCGCTGCCGAGAACGCAGGGCGGCGGCGGGGAGGCTTGAAACCGATCTATGTATATTTTTTTGTATGGCCGGACGAATCTGACGGATCGTGCACTCAGCAAGTATATAAGCGCGTATTGGAGGTAGCGCACGGGTTAAGGACTCTACTATTCTAGGCAGAACGGGCCTATCGGCAGGTGGAGGAGGGGATCGTGGGCGAGCGGAGACCGGAGGAAATAGAAGGAGCCAACCGGTAATGGTAACCTGATGTATTATGCGATTTGGTGGGAGGGCAAAACGGTCCAAAAAAAAGCGTCGACGAAACTTTTTGGCAGAAACCTTAGCTCCTTTATTATTAGGTATAGATTTTGTATTGGCCCAGATCACGTGTATACGAGCAAGGACCCTAGTACTCCAGTATGTTGTAGGGTTATGGAAATATGGAGAGGGGCAGACAAAGAGGGTGATTTTTCCGTCCCCACTCCCGGTCGCCTCGGGGAGGCGACCGGGGCGCCCCCTCCCCAGCCAACTACCGCCGCCTCCCCCTCCTCCCTTGCCGCCGCCGCCGGCGCGAGCCGCCGGGCAAAGCCTGTGCGGTGCTGGCGGCGGCGGAGCTCCTCTTCTCCGCGTGCTGGGAGGCCCGACGGGGCGGCTCCCTCCTTGCAGCGTTGAAGCGCGGCGGTGCCGGCTCCGGCCGAGGTCGCGAGCGGCGGAGCGTGCGGTCGCGGGGGCGCCTCTTCGCCCCTCGTCGCGCCTCTGGCCGCCCTCCTCCCGCACGTCAGGCGGTCCCGTCGGGGTGGGCCGCGGCCTCACGGTGGGGGGGCGCTGCGGTGTCGGTTTCCAGCCGGCGCTGGGTGGGCTGTGCCCGGCGGCAGCTTGGCTGTTGGCTGCGACGGTGCTGCTTTGGCCGTCGTCGGCCTCGGGCTTGAGCCCTAGGGTTCCGGCCAGATCTGGGTTTGTGGGCTCAGATCTGGGTTGGGGCTGGCGGCGGCGCTGCCTCGTGCGCGGATCTGGCCGCCGGTAGCTGTGGGTTTAGCTCTAGGGTTTCGACCGGATCTGGGCTTGTGGGCCCAGATCTGGGCCTGGTTGGGCCGGGTCTGCAGCGTGGTGGTTTGTCTCCGCGGTGCCGCCTGGTTCGCTGCCGTCGGAGTCCTGCCTTCTCGGGGTTCTCCGGCGGTTGGATGTCGCCTGTGGGCGAGGTCCTTGCTGGCTATCCGGGATGGGTCCGTGGGTCGGCGCATGCTTGCCGGGTTGGCAGCGTGCCCGCATACTGCTGCTGCTCCCCGCGGCGGTAGTCTGGTTTCCCTCCGATCATTTTGGTCGTACTAGTGCAGAGTGCTGGCGGCCTGGGGATGGTGAGGTCGCTGGTTGCCGCCGTTCTAATGTCGTTGACGTCTAGATCTGGGTCTGGCCGGGCATTGCCAGCCAGCGTGTGCTTTCACCCTGCGGATGAACCTAGTCCGGGCTAGTTCATAGTGTGGCTATGGTTGGGGGTGCGGCAGTGATTACTGCGATGTCTACTCTACGCCCTCGCGATGGCGACCGGAATTTCGATCGGGTTTGGACCTCAGCGATAGCTGCATATGGTGTTGACCTGTGCCGGTGACGACGGCACCTGCGGGTGTCGCTCCCTTGTTGAAGGCGTCCCGATGATGTCTCTCCTGTTCGAAGTGATGGATTCTGTCCCTCCGCCCCAATCTGCCCTCTTAGGGTCCTCTCTTTGTGCAAGCTTCTCTAGTAGTGTCTTGTGGTTCACCCTGTGACCTCGCGTTGGTGTCGCAGCTCCTCTCGCAGCGTCGGCCTGGCTGCTTTTACACGGTTTGCTGCGGTAGTTGATGTCCTTCCTAGCGCCTTGGGGGGCTTTGCTAGGACGGCGTCTGGTCGTAGCTCTTGCCGGTGTGCTTATCCCAAAGCCAGGGGAAGATGCTGTGTTCTGGGTCTGGACCTAGCCCGAGCTCCAGGGGTGGGGGCTCTCGGGTCTGGGTGAAAACTTTGCAGGACCTTGTCTCTGCCGACGACGATGATGCATTCTTGCGCCATTCACCTTCTTGGAGGCGTCGCCGCAAGACCCCCTCTTTGGTTCCTCAAGCTCTACTAGGCGGCCGGCCCACCGTTGAGTTCCCCGTGGGGTGCAGTCCTGGTGCGGTGGAGGCTGTGTTGGTGTGGACATGGTCGTGTTTGCTCTGGTGCCGCAGAAGACAAGGCTCCCTCCTCATGGTTCAAGATGGCGCTTCGGCTCGACGTTATCTGTGTTGTCTTCTGTGTGGGTTTCTTTGTGCGTTTGGCACGTGTGTGGTGTAACTTCTGGTGTAACTCCTGGCCGGTTGATGACTTCGTTAATTCAAAGCCGGGCTCATTTCAAGCCTTATGTTTAAAAGATCACGTGTATACATGCAGCAGCAATTACTTCACAAGACAACTCACAGCATAGTAATGTGCCCTTGAGTTACCCAAAAACTACTATCACAGTAAATTCATGCAAGTAGTACAAGCAGAAATTACCATGAGCTCAAAACAGATATGGCGTCATGAGCGAGATAAACCGCATTGACCAAAATTCATTTTAAGGACATCCTAGAACTACGTGCTAGGGACACCACACTAGTCCTTTTGACATCGCACATCATAGGAATCTGATTTATAAAGTGATGTGTTAACTAGCATTTTAATACCACTTGATTGAACAACTAATCCACCTAGATCTGCAGGCGGCGGTCGATACTTTGGTGTGGAGGGATATGGCGCGCGTTGGGCCAAATGTTGGCGCTAATATTTTCTCCCTGGACGGGCCGGCCGACTTAATGACCAACAGTTGGTTTGGTCGGCATTATTTACCGACCGACCATTCGATGCCTATGTACAGGACTCTCGACTGACCATTGGACATCAAAGGCTGATGTATTCCCAACCGACAGTCAGCCGTTATGCGCAGTATTTCGCGACCAACCGTTTGACGAAAGCTTTGCCGACCAACAATCTGTTGGCGATGTTGCCTTTTACCGACCAACGTCAGCTAGGAATCTAGTACTGTAGTGTAGTGATATAGATAGGAAGAGCATTAGTTTTTTTTACAACATCAGTGTGCACTAGTCCTATGGAACATAATAACATTGAAAATTGTTTAAATTCGATATCAAGGCATTAGTTTTAAGGAAATTGAGCTTAGAGATCATGAGAGTGATGCCTTTTGTAGGGTTTGAACAAAGCAACCATTGACATATTATAATGATTAATGACCAACTTAAGTATATAAAAACACACAAAGTAATAAGGATACATCATGTGTGCTACTGAACAAAGCCTACCTCGCTTGAAAGGCAAAGTCCCTATGAGGAAGGGCACTACAATGTGTCGTAGCCACAGTAGAAAATCCCACCTTTCGCCATGACTTGATTCTTGATGATGCTCATGAAAGAGAACTGGATCTGTTGAAACTGTTCATAGTTGTCAAACTCAGTATTCACCATGCCTGAAAAATATCTTTCGATGTTTGTAGCTCTAACAAATTTCTCCTGAAAATGAAGAAATTTGTCCATATGCCACAAAAGGTAGTAGTCAGCAGACATAGCGGTCTTCTACGAAACACAACCAACACTGGACAATTTGAATATCATTTTCATTGATCTTGTGCTCGTCGATTGCCTTCCTAAACTTGAAAACTTGAACAGAGACTCACTAAGAAACATCGCGATTTGAGTGCTCTTCAAGGATTCTATGATTCCCATGGAATCCAAGTAATAGGATGTTTGCTCTATGGGCGCAATAATTATTAGGATCAAGTGGTCCTTGCGCAAACATGTGAACAAAACAACAATGTATTAATCATACATAATATTTCAATAAAGTATTTATAGGACAACCACTTTCAGATGGTGATAACTGATACATCTCCGACGTATCGATAATTTCTTATGTTCCATGCCACATTATTGATGATATCTACATGTTTTATGCATACTTTCTGTCATATTTATGCGTTTTCCGGAACTAACCTATTGACGAGATGCCGAAGGGCCAGTTGCTGTTTTCTGCTGTTTTTGGTTTCAGAAATCCTAGTAAGGAAATATTCTCGGAATCGGACGAAATCAACACCGAAGATCTTAAAATTCCCGGAAGCTTCCAGAGCACCGAAGAAGGGCCAGAGGGGAGCCAGGGGGGCCCCACCCAAAAGGGCGGCGCGGCCAAGGGGGGGCGCCCCCTAGTGTGTGGGCCCCCTGTGGCCCCTCCGACTCCGCCTCTTCGCCTATTTAGTCGTCCCTGACCTAAATCCTCGACCCCGTTCGACGAAACCGAGAGAAAACCATCCGGAGCCGCCGCCATCGCGAAACTCCAATTCGGGGGACGAAGTCCGTTCCGCACGCCGCCGGGACGGGGAATTTCCCCCGGAGTCATCTCCACCGCCGTCTCCACCGCCATCTTCACCGCCATCGCTGTCTCCATGATGAGGAGGGAGTAATTCACCCCGGGCGCTGAGGGCTCCGCTGTAGCTATGTGGTTCATCTCTCTCTTTATGTGATCTAGTTGAATATCATCTATGTGCTACTCTAGTGATGTTATTAAAGTACTCTATTCCACCTGCACGGTGTAATGGTGACGAGTGTGTGCATCGTGTAGTACTTGGCGTAGGCTATGATTGTAATCTCTTGTAGATTATGAAGTTAACTATTGCTATGATAGTATTGATGTGATCTATGCCTCCTTCATAGTGTGATGGTGACGAGTGTGCATGCTATGTTAGTTCTCGGTGTAATTGTGTTGATCTATCTTGCACTCTAAGGTTATTTAAATATGAATATCGAATATTGTGGAGCTTGTTAACTCCGGCATTGAGGGTTCGTGTAATCCTACACAATTAGTGGTGTTCATCATCCAACAAAAGGGTGTAGAGTAGTCCTATTATGTGATCATTGTTGAGAGTGTCCACTAGTGAAAGCAGGATCCCTAGGCCTTGCTTCCAAGCATCGAATCTCCGTTTGTTTACTGTTTTGTTGCATGTTTACTCGCTGCCATATTTTATTCAGATTGCTATTACCACTCATACTCATCCATATTACGTGTATTTCACTATCTCTTCGCCGAACTAGTGCACCTATACATCTGACAAGTGTATTAGGTGTGTTGGGGACACAAGAGACTTCTTGCTTTGTGGTTGCAGGGTTGCTTGAGAGGGATATCTTTGACCTCTTCCTCCCTGGGTTCGATAAACCTTGGGTGATCCACTTAAGGGAAAACTTGCTGCTGTTCTACAAACCTCTGCTCTTGGAGGCCCAACACTATCTACAAGAATAGAAGCACCCGTAGACATCAAGCTTTTTTCTGGCGCCGTTGCCGGGGAGGAAAGGTAAAAGGTACTCACACTCCGGATCTCGGCTACTAAGCTATTTTCCGGCGCCGTTGTAAGTACTCGAAGCTATTTCCTTTAGATCCCGCAATTGCATCTTTTTGTTTCTTGTTTTTATTTTCACTAGTTAGGCATAATGGAAAACAACAAAAAAATTAGTGAGCTTTTTAATCTTTTTCCTGATTTAGAATTGTTTGATACAAAAATTAAAAAACCTATGGAACCTTATTTGCATGCTAGTAGCAATGTTATTAGTATGAATGCAATTACTGCTAATGCTATGGAGAAGTCTAAGCTTGGGGAAGCTAGTTTTTGTGATCTTTTTAGCCTCCCATCTTTAGGGGAGAAAATTTGCTCTGATGATACTTTATCTCCCATATGCGATAACTCTAATGATGCTTGTGACATTTTTAATCCACCTGCTGAAAGTATTCCTTACAAGATACCTATGAAAATTATTGAACGTGTTATGGATAACCGCTATGAAGGGGATGGAACTATTCATCCTGAAGATCATTTACTGTTTTTGCATGAATTATGCGGCTTATTCAAGTGTGCAGGAATTTCAATGGATGAAGTTAGGAAGAAATTATTTGTTATGTCGCTATCTGGTGAAGCGGCGCATTGGTATATGATGACCCACAAGTATAGGGGATCGCAACAGTCTTCGAGGGAAGTATTACCCAATTTATTGATTCGACACAAGGGGAGACAAAGAATACTTGTAAGCCTTAACAGCGGAGTTGTCAATTCAGCTGCACACGGAAACGAGACTTGCTCGCAAGAGTTTATCGATAGTAACAGTTCTATGGCGGTGGAAATAGCGAAATAACAGCGAGCGGTGAAATAAAGACAGCGGTAGTGATTATAGTAAACGAGCAAGATTAAAATACTGTAGGCACGGGGACGGATTTAACGGGCGTTGCATGGATGAGAGAAACTCATATAACAATCAAAGCATGGGCATTTGCAGATAATAATAAAACCGTATCCAAGTACTAATCAATCAATAGCCATGTGTTCCATATTTAGTCGTACGTGCTCGCAATGAGAAACTTGCACAACATCTTTTGTCCTACCAGCTAGGTGGCAGCCGGGCCTCTAGGGAAACTACTTGGATATTAAGGTACTCCTTTTAATAGAGTGCGGAGCAAAGCATTAACACTCCGTGAACACATGTGATCCTCACATCACTACCATCCCCTCCGGTTGTCCCGATTTCGTCACTTCGGGGCCATTGGTTCCGGACGAGCGACGTGTGTATACAACTTGCGGGTAAGATCATAAACAACGAATATCTTCATGAATCAATAACATGTTCAGATCTGAGATCATGGCACTCGGGCCCTAGTGACAAGCATTAAGCATAACAAGTTGCAACAATATCATAAAAGTGACATCTACGGATACTAGGCACTATGCCCTAACAATCTTATGACTATTACATGACCAATCTCATCCAATCCCTACCATCCCCTTCAGCCTACAGCGGGGGAATTACTCACACATGGATGGGGGAAACATTGCTGGTTGATGGAGAGGCGTTGGCGGTGATGGCGGTGAAGATCTCCTCCAATTCCCCGTCCCGGCGGAGTGCCAGAACGGAGACTTCGGCTCCCGCGACGGAGTTTCGCGATGTGGCGGCTCTGCGGAGGGTTTACGGCGACTTCGACTTCTCTCCGTGCGTTTTCGGGTCGAGGCGAATAAGTAGTCCGAAGGGGCGTCGGAGGCCGGCCGAGGGGGCCACACCATAGGGCCGCGCGGGCCCCCACGGGCCGCGCCGCCATGTGGTGTGGGGCCCTCGGGCCTCCACCTCCTTTGCCCTTACGGCTCCAGTCAATATTCGGTAAAATAGGGCCATCCGAAGAAATTCGAGGATTTTCCCGAAAGTTGGATTTCGCACAAAAACGAGACACCGAGCAATTCTGCTGAAAACGGCGTTAGTCCGTGTTAGTTGTATCCAAAATACACAAATTAGAGGCAAAACAATAGCAAAAGTGTTCGGGAAAGTAGATACGTTTTGGACGTATCAACTCCCCAAGCTTAGCTTATTGCTTGTCCTCAAGCAATTCGGTTAACAAGCTGAGCGATAAAAGAACTTTCACGAACACATTTGCTCATATGATGTATATATTCTCATGCTATGGCTAATACTTAAGCAGTTCATAATGAGATACATGCAAATAAGATCATCCAATAGCTATGTCAATCATGAAGAGGTACCAACAATTAATAATAAGCACCATGAATCATGTATATAAGCAAGATTGCAATGTTCATAAGAGAATATGATAAAGTGGTATCTCGCTTGCCTGTATTTGATCGGCAAAACATAAATGCCGAGGCACCTCTTGAGTTCATAGAAAGACTAGAATTAGTGATTGTCAAAGATAAAAGCATCAAAGTTATACCACAATTAATCATATTTTGAGACAAGCATATTATACTAAGAATGACAGTCGTGCTCTCAAGATAGTGCTCAAAGAAAGAATGGAGACACAACATAAAAAGTAAAAGATTGACCCTTCGCAGAGGGAAGCAGGGATTAACATGCGCTAGAGCTTTTTATTTGTAAAGCAGGAGTAAGATTATTTTGAGAGGTGTTTGTTGTTGTCAACGAATGGTAATGGGTACACTAACTACCTCATCAACCGGACTCACAAGAGCGGCTCCCATTTATTTATTTTTGGTTGGCACTCCTTCCAACCTTTCTTTCACAAACCATGGCTAACCGAATCCTCGGGTGCCTGCCAACAATCACATACCATGAAGGAGGGCCTTTTTATTTAAGTTTTATGATGATGACACTCCCCCCAACCTTTGCTTACACAAGCCATGGCTAACCGAATCCTTCGGGTGCCGTCCAACAATCACAAACCATGGAGGAGTGTCTATTTAAGTTAATTAATTCGGGACTGGGAATCCCATTGCCGACTCTTTTTGCAAAATTATTGGATAAGCGGATGTGCCACTACTCCATATGAGAATCCGTCAAAAGTAAATGACAAGGTTGAAAGCTAAACACCACATACTTCCTCATGAGCTATGAAACATTAACACAAATTGAGAAGCATTTTGAAGGTTTTAAAGGTAGCGCATGAGAATTTACTTGGAATGGTTTGAAATGCCATGCATAGGTATTTATGGTGGACACTTTTGGAACAACTTGGTTTTCGGGTGTTTGGAAGCACGAGCGGCGTCACCGCTCGGTACAAGTGAAGGCTAGCAAAAGACTAGGGAGCGACAAATCAAGAGAGCGATAATCGTCATAATTATGCTTGCGGCAAAACAAATTAACGGAGGCATAAAAGTGATATAATAACTATGAAGCAATATAAATCATCGAGGCTTAATTGACTTTTTGTTCAGTCATACGCATGCGTGAGCATGTGCCAAGTCGATATAAATGAATTATTCAGAGGAGGATACCACAATGCCATACTTACTTATGAATAAAACAATGCAAGCGAACATCCATGACATGCTACTCATATTAATAGATTGGAACTAAACATGAGAGATCATGAGCTACTAGACTTTCTCAAATAACATATACCTCACATGAACCAACTAAGCATGCTCATATGGATGAGTATATGTACAAAAATGAAAGCAAATAGAGTTCATACCAGACCTCTCACCACAATCGGATTGTCGTAGATCGTCATTATTGCCTTTTCACTTGTGTAGCTTGGATAATATGAAATGAAAACCACGCTCCAGCCACCGAAGACCATTGAACTCATGATGAACTTTACAAACCAAAGAGGAACAGCAAATATTTTTGGTGTTTTCGAATTAGAAACAAGAACAAAAGAAAACAAGCAAACAAAGCAAAATCTTTTTGGGTTTTCCTATAGCAAACTAACGATAGCAAATGAAGCAAACTAAGAGCAAGGAACCAAATAAATAAATGGTGAAGAGAAACAACAGAAATATTTTTGGTCTTTTTGTGTTTTAGGAAAGAAACAAAGCGAAAACAAAAGAATGCAAACTAACGAAACACAGAAAAGCGGGATGACAGAAATCTGCCAAATCCTGACAGCAGTACAGAAATCGAATTTAACAAAAATCTTCCATTGCTCAGATCAAAAAGTGTTCAACTAATGAAAGTTAGATAACAACCTGGGGAACATGCTCAAAAATTGGCAACTCAAAATAACGTTCTGGCTGTGCGTACGATTTTTTTTGGTAACAGCACAGAATCTGTTTTTGGACAGCACTTCCCCAAATATCATCTCCCTCTCATTAGAAACCACTCTAAGAAACTAAACAAGTATGTACAAGTATCCAGCAACCATAATATGCAAAGAATGAGTGATGCCGGTATACCTCCCCCCAAGCTTAGGCTTTTGACTCTTCTTGATCATATATCATCCTCCTCTCTTGACCCTTGAAAACTTCCTTCACACCAAACTTCTCATAAACTTCATTAGAGGGGTTAGTACTCAAAAAAAAAACTTTAATCCACCTTGGCCCTGTAGTGACACATTGCAAGAACTCAATAAAACATTAGCTACAGCTCTCCACGTCTAGAAAGCCTCACTTAAAGTCCACAAGAGACAATGCAAAAAACAGAGACAGAATCTGCCAAAACAGAACAGCCAGTAAAGACGAATTTTAAAATGGTACTTCCGTTGCTCAAATCAGAAAACTCAAAACTAATGAAAGTTGCGTACATATCTGAGGATCACGCACGTAAATTGGCAGATTTTTCTGAGTTACCTACAGAGAAATATGCCCAGATTCGTGACAGATAGAAATCTGTTTCTGCGCAGAAATCCAAATCTAGCATCAACCTTCTACTAGAGACTTTACTTGGCACAACAATGCAATAAAACAAAGATAAGGAGAGGATGCTACAGTAGTAAAACAAATGGAGGGAGAAAGAAAGAAATAAATGTTGTTTAGCTCTCTTATGCATTAAAATATACTTGTTAACAAGGTTGATCAAGTCTTGCTACCAAATAAATTTTATATGACATAAAAAGAAATAAACCTCAAATCAATCATGTTACCTTATATTGAATTGATATGGATCCAATCACAAGAGTTTGATATTCTTCTTTAGGCTCATATACAGGACAATCAATGGATCCCACTTTGATAGTTTTCACATTAAAAATTGTATTAACTCCACATACTTTATCAAGCCTCTTGGGAAAATAGACGGTGTGTTCCTTATCATCAACATTGAAAGTAACCATGCCTTTATTGCAA
>NC_061508.1:300155956-300201748 GCF_022539505.1 Lolium rigidum
TTAAATGTGACATGCAAGTAACCACAAACCATATATATATAACTAACCTAAGCTAATCAAACCTAATTCAATTAAAACATAACCACTAAACTATACTAGCTATAACGATCTAATAAAAAACATGCTACATATATAGCATACGGCTAGCTAACAAAAAATAGTAGATTAAAACCAATTAATATATACATAGCTATATGTCGATCATATGTTGTATAACATCTCCCTGAGGATTCATTAAATAATTATATAATTATCGATGATAAATTATTAACGAATTTTGACAAGTTCTCTCGAATGAAAACACATTTGATTAAGTTTCCTCATAATATATAATTAGTGTGCATGCATGGCTACCATACATGCATTAGATCGTGCACATATATTTTAATATATATTTGAACATATTTCTTGGGGATTTCAATCTCTCTCGATCATCTATATGTCGTTGGTATTAGTGCATACACGCATGCATGCTTTATGCGCAAAGGCGCGTACGTCTAATAATGTGTGTGACTGTCGCACTCGATCGATGATCCTAATACCTTAAACCCTAAACTAAACCTAATCCCCTAATCCCTAGTAACCTAAACCACCATAAGCATTAAACCCTAGACCCTAAGCCTAACCTATACCCTAAGCCCTAAACCTAATTAAACCCTATATACTATGAGGCCAATGACATCATTATGCATCAAGACGGGGCACGGTCTTAGCTGCGGTCACTCTGATTAAATTAAATGCCGCCTTATGCATATATATGTGTTTAATTTGGGGATTTCATCGTACGTAGCTCTCTCTACCTACTGTCGCTCTCACTCTCTCTCTCTCTCTCTCTCTCTCTCTCTCTCGCTCTCACTCTCGCTCGTTGGTGGCCAACAACGCACACTTTGTGCACCAAAGGCGCTACGCCTACTAATGATGTGTGTGCGCGGGTCGAGTCGATCTAGTTTTGAGTAATCATAGCACACCAAATAAAGAAGTTGTATTTGAATCCACCCAGCCTGATCTAAAACACATAACCTAACATGGCTAGTTAATTAACTTCTTCTCTCTACCTAATTAGTGGAAATTGCACAAAATCAAGGGTCCCTCACTAATTATGCATGTCACTAGATTGTGATAAACTTTTGCCATATATATTTGGTGGATGGGTGCATCTTAGCATGTAAACAATTAGTGTTTGCCAATGGCGTTTGTCGAGGAAATTTATGTACAAATAGATTCTTTCCATCAGAAGTGCATAAATAGAGTTTTAACGAAGAAAGTACAAATAAAACAGCTCAACATGCTTCCACACCCGATTATACACGCAAGTAGAGCATATTTAAAGGATAATTCAGGATTTTACTATTTTCACAGCAACTTTCTACTATCTCCCCACTCCATGACTTTATGTCGAGTTGCGAAAATATGGCGAATTTAAACTACATGGGCGGGATGGTTTGAATTAGTAGCAGCGCGAAAGGAACCGCCTATTCCTCAACCTTGTGCACGACGCAAATTACACATAACTCCAGTTAAGCCACCTCCAATTTAATTATCACCACGCGGCCCGGCCGCAACTACCGCCCTGCATCTTGGTCACAAATCACGGTAGAAGCACCCCTCCCGTCCCGTCAGGTGAAGAAGAGGCCCCCTCCCGTCGCGTTCTCTCTCGAGGCGCTGCGCGTGAGTCAAGGTTTGATCCTGGTTGAAGGCTGCTATCTCTAGACTCAATCACTGTCGTCGGACAAGGACATGTCTAATGATTTATATTTTCTTGATCGCTAAAAAAATTGTATGTGCTCGAACTAATTAGGCTCTTTATAGTTTCAGCGGTTTGTCATCGATCAATTTGTTCATTTGCGTGGGCATATAGGCGGAGTCATTCGCTCGATCGTTAATTTCTTTGAAAATGCCATGGGATTTTGCGTCTGTTTCTAACGGCGATGGGCACTTTTGTTTCTGCTGCAAACATGATTCTCAAATGCATAATACTGTAGTATAGTTTTATGCTCGATGGATATACATTTTCTACTAGCACCCAAAGTTAATCACCAACCGCTGTATCTCATAGTTAAAACGGATGGATAGAACTGGATAGCTACATGGACACTTATGTTCCCCTTCATATATAAAAATGGTGTTCCAACCCGCATGGGGTTATTAAGAGCTCATGATGGTCACAACACCGGGCGTGTGTGCCGTGCTGCCACATGTGTGAATGGTGAGAAGAGGCCTCGCACTGTAGTGGCAGAATCATTCCACATTTTTGGGATTGGTACCGCATATGTTAGGCGGGTTTAGCATGGTTGAACACATAATGATCCTTTACCCGGAGCAAGCGAGATCTTTGCATCTACGCTCCGTGTGTGTGCGTTGCATATGTGGTTGGTGTTTATATTGATACGCTGTTGTTTCGAATCAATAGTTTGTTCATTAACGTGCAAGGTTACTGTACTCAGAAAGACTAACTTTGTTGCGGATATGAGATGGACGGTGGAAGGAGAGAAAAAGCGCTTTGCTCCGAGAAGCACGGGTTTCGACTCGGGACCATGTCTTGTGCCGGATGATGAAGGTAAATATGTAAAAGCGGCATTTTGTTCGGGTTGCATCTCCCTTGAGTGTTTGTCTAAATCGGTTGATGTACGCGAACGATGAAGCACTAGAAGTTGAAAGAGGTCTCTCGGTTTGATGGAGGGCCCCGAGATGAATCTCGAGTTTGATGCACTGCGGATGGTGCGATCCCGACGAGCCTTTCCTGAGAGCTGAAGGTCACCGCACGCAGGGTTATCCGACCATACTGAAGGAGCGAGTGGGCCGAGATACCCGGCTTTGCGTTGAAGATGGATGCACGCCGGAGATGCATGCGACGGGCGTCGGGGCTGGATCTCAAGACCACCCGATACAGATGCACTTTGTGGATGAGTAATGCGATGGCAGAGACCTCTCATAGAGCGAGGTCCTGCACACGAGATTATCCAGCCTACGCGGAAGGACGGCGAGTGGTACGAGTGCAGACTTTGCGTTGAAGGAGGCTGCACCGCCGGAGATCCTCGGGAAGCGTCCCGAGTGGTCTCGAGGACCACCCGTGCCACCGATGCAAAATCGTTGAGCTACTGCGCTGATTCGTTACTCTTATGTTGCACAGTGCTGCCAGTATCAGTGATGTGGTTTGTACGCCTTTTGGCGCTCACGTTAAGCATTCGGTTGGATGAGTCGCGTTGCAAGAATTCGACTACCACGCACAGTCGGTTCATCGTACGTGGTAGATGGCAGCAGGTGCTACCTGCGATGGGATCTGCCTTGTGGCGCATTGGTTGGTAGCATGAAACACTTTCGAGTACTCCCCTACGATTCATATTAATTGACTCAGATTCATGTCTAGATATGGATGTGTCTAGATGCATTTGTTCTATACTAGACTAACAAACTTGAGTCGATTAATATGAATCCAGTGTCATACGCCTGAGTCCTCGAGCAGCTAGTTTATTCAGCTCTGGACTCCAAGCCTCTCGCGGCAAGCCATCGATCGAAGCTTTGACCCGGATCTTGGCCGCAATTTTTTTGTGTGTATGGCGATATAGCAAAGCTTTGACCGGTTCCTCGCAGGATCACGCACGCTTGGGTGAGCTTGCACAGGTTACCGTAGGCACTTTCGGCGAACTTCCTGTGTACGCGCCTCAAGCGCGCTGGCTGCAGAGCGCTGCATGATGCCTCGAGGTGGACGGGGTCTGGATCTCGGGCGGGTGGTGCGCTCGTCGAGAACGATCTCCGGCGGGTTAACGAGGACATGCATGGCGGCCGAGGGTTGTTTTTGTTTTTTTGGTTTGAGCTTGGGATTTGGGGTTTTTCGGATAGGAGGAGAGGAACGAGGAAGAGGAAGGAACGGCCACGTGCTTGGCGCGTGGCGGTGTGCTTGAATTTCGAATTTTTGTGAAATGTTTCATTTCCGCTTACTGGTCGGGGTTTCTTGGCAGCGCCAATGCGTCCCGGCAGGCAGCTTCAAGTAAATTTGGGGTGCCACACTATGGGCCTAGTTTCGATGAGACATGTAATGACCAGTCACATCGATAAGTTCCTCTGTGTAATAAAATATGTTACCCCTCCCCTTTATGTAGCACACCCTCAGTCTCCCGATCGAGTGCTTTTGGGTGCAGCGAGATGATTCTGGCCGCTCGCTGCGAGTCCTCGCTTTCGCCTCGCGATCCGGACATCAGGCCAGGAGGTAGTAAGCTGTCAGCCCCAGCGGATTAGGTAGGACTAGCAATGTTCTCTCCTTTCTCGAAGATCGGTTCTTTTTCCTCTTCCTCGATATCTTGCGCATCTCTTTCTCCTGTTCACACGGCAAGAAGGGTGTCTGCCTTACTGGTCACCACTCAGAGGCGGGGGTGATTGATGGGGTGGGGGGCGCGAAGGAACACCTTTGCTTGGATTGGAGGTGTTCTTCCTTTATTGTTGTAGCGCAGCATTTGCAACCTTTGTGGTTTCGCACTTGATCTCTCCATGTATCTTTTGTCGAGCTTGTCCTACGGGGGAAAGGCAAGACCTCGGCGGGTGGGGGCCATGGGCGTCAAAGGCCACCACCCATGTAGGCGGTTGTGTGAGCGCGAGACGCGTCCCCGGCCACGCGAGACGGATGCTCGTTTGTACTTATCCCTACTTTACACACACAAGTGTCTCTCGCTTGGTCTGCATCCATCAATGTTCATGATCTGGAATATGCTTAAAGTAGCACATGTCTTCAGGGCGTTTTTGTGCATCAAAGCCTCTGTGACACCATGCTCTATATTCTGTGTCGGGTTGAGGTACCTCCAAGGTTCATCCGGGAGGCTATGGGAGAACGAGAATAGCGCCCAACTGCACGAGGAGCATGGCCGTCTGCTGACGCAAAGAAGCGGGTGCCCGCTGCTGCCAAGGGCAGGCGAGGGACTTGCCCAGGGGCAAATTTTCCTTAACCATACTTAGCCATGATGTGGTGCAGATCCAAATGCTCCTCAGGATCCAAATTGATTGGCTCAACTGTCTGTGAATACGGGATGTCTGCATCTAGATGTGTTTTAGCTCTAGATACTACGCTTGCTCCTCCACTCCCAGAAACTTTGGGCTTGCCTGTATTCACAGAAAGGTCCAGGCCTATACTCTGCTGTTTGACTTAGAACTTTCTAAAAATCGTGTATGCATGCCCCATACTAAAATTAATATCATTCAGATAGATGATATAAATATATTTTCCTACGGTATCTATCACGGTGTTATATTTGTTGATAGAATGTTCTAAAATTTTGGTCGAAACTTCTGACTTGTTTTGATTTCTCATCTAAATAAAACAGAATACTTTTGGATGGTGGTGGCTACATTCCTCGTGAGCAGGCCGGGTTAACTAGTTTTTTAATACGCGTCATAGGCTAATGGTTCCCACTTGTGCAAAAGGCTAAGACATCCACTATATGCATCAGGTCTATCTCATACTGGTAATTCAATATCCTTCTTGAGGTCTGCCTTTTGTTTTGCTATTCATATCGCAGATTTTAGAAACTTTAGAGCCTTTACTCAAGGAAGATCAAAGCTGCTTGTGATCGGGCTACATGGTATGTTGATGCGCCCCCATCTTCTAAATGCCTCTACAAGCACAAGGCCACGCACCCGGTGCAGGTGGTGATCTTTTAATGAATATGAGTATATTTTCTTAATCCACAAAACATGCCTTGATTTTTCTCTTGTTTATTGTCGGTTTTTTACTATGCTTGCCAAAAGTTTACAACAACAACAACAACAACTAAGCCTTTCGAGTCCCAAACAAGTTGGGGTAGGCTAGAAGTTGAAACCCATAAGATCTCGAAGCCAAAGTTTAGAAACACCAAATTCGTTTGCTTACAATCATCATACGGTAATGTTCATCTACTCAGTTCCCCTAACCCAACATAAAATGATGTTAATTTACGATTTTAGATTAAAAGAGCACCATTAGGCAGTTACATTACGACTTTGAGATTAAAATGTCATTTGCAATTGTTAATTACAATTTTGAGACAATTGGTTAGTTTAACCTCGAGTCTCTTACGCTCTCCATTTTTCCCAACCGAACAAAAATGTAACCATTCCATTCCTCTCGAAATGGAACCATTCCATTCCATTCCACTGTCTGTTTGAACCGAACACACCCTTGCATTGTTGTGAACTGTTGTCCATACACGGCCATACCCTTCCACTTACATCCAGCACTATATGCATCGATCACGTCTCGAGTCATTCAATATCCTTCTTGAGATCGTGTTCCCATCTCTTATGCGTGGGCTAAGCTGCGCGCCTTTACTCAAGTGGATGCAAAATGAGGCTAATGAGACTTGTGAGGACGATGGTGCAGACACCATCTTCAGAAAACCTCTACAACACGAGGCCATGGGCCAGTTGGGTGGTGACAGCTACCAATGAATGCAGGTATATTTTCTTAATCCACATACATTGATTTCATTATTATACAGTTTAATTACTTTGTTGGCTTTGTCTAATAGCTTACCAAAAGTTCGAAGCTCAGCTACGTTTGCTTACAATCATCATCATACACTAATTTTTCACTTTGGAGGTCCTGTCTATATCAGGTATATAAGCTGTGCAGTTTCCATTGGCTTCTTTTGTATATCATTTGCATTGTTGTCAAGCTGTTCTCTATGCAACCCTATTCTTCCACTTACACCGCACTATTTGCATCGAGTCTATCTCATAGATTTATTAAATCATCAGTGATGGGATTACGTACGCTATTCATATCGCGAGGAATTGAAACACGTGCTCTATCTCCAAATGGATAAAAAATGATCTACGGTGAAGCTCTTGTGAAGAACGATCGGTCTTGCCACCATCTTGAAAACTATCCCAAGCACAAGGCCACGTGGCAATTTGGGTGGTACACCTTTCGATAGCGAGGTGTCTTTTCTTCCAATCCTCGTCACATGAGTTGTGATTTTTTGTCTGTTTGTTGCGCTTTGTCCTAATGCTTACCAATGGTTGAGAACACACACTGACACCATACACTTCCACTTACATCGAGCACTATATGCATCGAGTGTCTCTGGCTAAGATTCATTTTTATATATCCTTGCGTTAGTGCATTGCTACTTCAATTTTCATATACGGTTGAAAGCGCTAAGCCTTCGTTGGTCAAAAGGATTGCAAGCTGCATTATGTGATGGAGGCATGCTGGAGCCACACAAGTTCACCCGTCGGCCCGTCTGGATGCTATATAGCTCGACAGTCCGGAGGACCGGTGGCAGTAACCATCCCAAGGGTTTCGGGTGTAACAATGACACACGCTATACCATGCGATTTATGATCGTGTTATCGACACGCTCTATGTCTAGCGCTACGGAATTCGGGAAGCATCCAGGTGGCATCGCTTGTATCCATCGCGCACTAATTTTTCATCATTAGGTTTGGCAACACATAGTTGTTGCTGCGCTGGCAAACGCTTTGCGTTGCTACGCGAACTATGCACTTTGGCCCAACCTAATTCTACCGCTTACGTTGGCCCCTGCTTGCACCGATTAAAGTACGCTCCCGCAACCTTCACCTGTCGCCATCCAGTCACGGGCACTTGCGGGAGCTACAGTGCGGGCCCCATGTACATACCCGCCTCGTAGCGCTATGGCTCTATCTGCCTTTCTAGTGGCTCCTTCACGCGAGTTGCAGGTACTGTATTCTACCGGTGGTTCAGCATGAGTTGGCATCTAGTTAAAGTCTTGTTGCTTCAGTCTTCTGCTTACATTGCAAAATCTCAATTTTCACATACTTGAGGCGTACGCTGGCATGGGCTTCAGTCCCGATGATTAACCTTGGATATTGCAATCGCAGAAGGATGCTTTCACTGCCAGCATGGCGATGAGCAAATTGAGTAGAACACCTGCTGGGTCTACGAAGGTGTAATGTCTCACACAAGGCGCGAGGCCATCACATATTTGTATGGACATGATTGGAGAAAAGGATTTACCCAGCACGTGACTACGGTGCGAAGAAGGCGACGAGGGCGAGGATCGAGAAACTCAAACGGGCGGATATACGTAGCGCTTTACGAGTTGGAACACTTCCAAATATATAATATGTAACTTTTTTTCTACTCATATCTTGTGTTTGCATTTACGAGCGGTTGTTCCTAAACCATTCCCTCTGTTCTAGCTTGCGGGTTTAACATGATGAAAGGCTGAGATCCCCTGACGGAACGAGAGCGGGTTGCAAAGAAGCGACCACGGCCATGGCTTGCCGGCCCCCGGCTCTCTTGCATCGGCCTTCCCGGTTCACCGGCCGGCTGGTTTTACGCATCTACCCGGCGGGTCCCCTACATCGACATTGGTTCTGTGAGGCCCCATATACTACACATGCCCGGCGGACTCACACGCCGACGCACAGTTCCCTCTAGGCTGCCACGGGTACGCACACCGCCCAACGGGTCTCCTGCGTGACACCCGGTTCCTCTGCGACGCCGTTCTTTGCCCGGCGGTCTCTGCCATCGACACCGACTCGTGTACCAGCCCGAGCTCTGCTTTTGTGACCCGGATCTAGGGTCTCGACTCATTGCGCGGCCACCCCGAGTGTGGTGACCGGGAGACGCATCCGAAGGCGCTGTTCGTGATGTGTGACGGCCTCCATTGCTCTTATCTTGATGTCTCTTACTCAAAGTCTCACTGGATTGGGTGCATTGAGTGCCGACAATGACTAATTTTGGTGGTATCTCTTGCTTTGAATGAAATTGCCTAAAAAGTATCTTGAGATCTCAATGCGGCGAGAAGGGGCAAAGATATCCCTCGTCATGGAAGTGAAGGTCTGGTAAGAGGGACGAGTATGTGGAGTCCCGAGATGAGCGCTTGTTTTGTTACTTTGGTGGAAAAAAGTTCATTGACGGTGCTGACTTAGCATTGGATCAAAGTTGAAGGTCCAAGATCTTTGATGGTAACCTCTTTGGTCATAAGTTCTTGTGATTGTCTAGTTGTTGTCCCGCTGAGCCCTTAGCAAATGCATTTGTAGTTATACTTATATAAGGTTATCTTATCTGACTGCTAATTAATTGTATGGTGGTAAAAACTGCAGCAAGCTTTTGCTCTTAGCAAGTATGTATGTATGATCGGCTATTATGATAACTATGTGTTTGTGTTCATCTTAATTTGCATTTCCCTTTTTAGAAAAAAACTTAATTTCTATTTTGGGCCTTTGTTAGAGAACTATCGGATTGAACCCAACATGATTCATATAGATTCATTACATGAGCCACATATGTTGACCTTGCGATACACACTACTTCCATTAATTAGTGCAAGAAGGCTTACAAAATTTCGAACCATGGCGATTCGAATCTGTATACATCTAGGAAATACAACCTTTGCGAGAGAAGAGGATTTGCGGTATGGGGAGGTGACATTGGGGACCCCGCAGACGACGGCGTCATCAACGTTTTAAAGGTGGCGGGAGATCGAAAGAAAAAATAAGCCAAAAATCAGTTGGTAAACAAAATTCAAGAAAAGAAACATTTACCTTTACGAGAGGATGACATGCGGGACCCATGAGGCAGCAGCATCCTCAACTATTTCGAGGCGGCAGGGGATCAAAAGAAAAAAGGAAATAGCCAGAAATTAATTAGGGTCAAAAATAAATCCATCAAAGGAAACTTTTATTGTTCATAGAGGATGACATGTGGGACCGACATGCCAGCTGCGTCGTCATCGTTTCAAAGGGGGCAGGGGATCAAAAGAAAATGGCAAATAGCCAGAAATTAGGGGTAAAAAATAAATCCAACAAAGGAAACTTTTATTGTTCATAGAGGATGACATGCGGGACCCAAGAGCCAGCGGCTTCCTCAACGTTTCAAAGTCGGCATGAGATTGAAAGAAAAAGGCAAGTGACATAATATCGGGAGCCAAAAATAATCCAAGAAACGAAACTTTATTGTACATAGAGGATGATATGCGGGTCCCATTTTGTAGCAGCGGTCTCAACGCTTCCAAGGCGGCACAGGACCGAAAGAAAAATAAAGTAGCCAGAAATCAGGGGGTGAAAAAAATCCAAGAAAAGAAAGATTTCAATTGGGCTGCATCTGGACATCTGGGCCTTCGAACTATCCTGCTGGGCCTTTTGACTCGTACAATTTCAGCCCACTCCAAAACAGGAAAGTTTGGATTTTTCTCAAAAAAAAAACCCAGGAAAGTCCTATGCTTCGCAAAAACAAAAAAAGGAGATTCAACATATAAGTTTGTTTATGTATATAAAGATTTAATTTATCCGTTTGCAATAGCTCAGAGCGAAATACAATGTTTATTGTCTGCAAAATAAGATATCACATGTTTCTTGTACGGGGAGGCTGACATCGGGGACCCATGAGCCAGCAGCGTCGTCAACGTTTCAAAGGCGGCAGGGGATCAAAAATAATAAAAAAAAGCCAAAAATCAGTTGGTAAAAAAATCCAAGAAAAGAAAACATTTATCGTTTTGAGAGGATGACATGCGGGACCCATGAGGCAGCAGCATCCTCAACGTTTCAAAGTTCGCATGAGATCGAAAGAAAAAGGCAAGTGACATAATATCAGGAGCCAAAAATAATCCAAGAAAAGAAACTTTATTGTACATAGAGGATGACATGCGGGTCCCATTTTGTAGCATCGGTCTCAACGTTTCCAAGGTGGCACAGGACCAAAAGAAAAATGAGGCAGCAGCATTCTCAACAATTCCAAGGCGGCAGGGGATCAAAAGAAAAAAAAGGAAATAGCCAGAAATTAATTAGGGGTCAAAAATAAATCCACCAAAGGAAACTTTTATTGTTCATAGAGGATGACATGTGGGACCGACCTGCCAACAGCGTCCTCATCGTTTCAAAGGGGGCAGTGGGTCAAAAGAAAAAGGCAAATAGCCAGAAATTAGTGGTCAAAAATAACCCCAAGAAAGGAAACTTTTATTGTTCGTAGAGGATGACATGCGGGACCCATGAGCCAGCAGCTTACTCAACGTTTCAAAGGTGGCATGAGATCGAAAGAAAAAGGCAAGTGACCAAATATCAGGAGCCAAAAATAATCCAAGATTTATTGTACATAGAGGATGACATGTGGGTCCCATTTTGCGGTAAGCGGTCTCAATGTTTGAAATGCGGCTTGAGATCAAAAGAAAAAGAAAGTAGCTAGTAATTACGGGGTCAAAAAAATCCAAGAAAAGAAAGTTGATGGACATAGAGGATGACATGCGGGTCCCTTGAGCCAACAGCTTACTCAACGTTTCAAAGGGGGCAGGGGATCAAAAGAAAAAGGCAAGCCAAAAATCGGAGGGTGAAAAAAAATCCAACAAAGGAAACTTTTATAACACATAGAGGATGACATGCGGGTCCCGTGAGCCAGCAGGTTCCTCAACGTTTCAAACGTGGCATGAGATCGAAAGAAAAAGGCAAGTGTCCAAAAATCAGGAGCCAAAAATAATTCAAGAAAGGAAACATGATTTACATAGAGGATGACATGCGGGTCCCATTTAGCAGCAGCGGTATCACCGTTTGAGAGGCGGCAGGGGATCGAAAGAAAAAGGCAAGTGACCGAATATGAGGTGCCAAAAAAATCCAAGAAAAGAAAGTTTTATAGTACATAGAGGATGACATGCGGGTCCCATTTAGCATCAGCGGTATCACCGTTTGAGAGGCGGCAGGGGATCGAAATAAAAAGGCAAGTGACCAAATATGAGGTGCGAAAAATAATCCAAGAAAAGAAAGTTTTATAGTACATAGAGGATGACATGCGGGTCTCATTTAGCAGCAGCGGTATCACCGTTTGAGAGGCGGCAGGGGATCGAAAGAAAAAGGCAAGTGACCAAATATGAGGTGCCAAAAATAACTCCAAGAAAAGAAAGTTGATAGCTCATAGAGGATGACATGCGGGTCCCATTTAGCTGCGGCGGTCTCAACGTTTCCAAGGCGGCAAGGGATCAAAAGAAAAAGGAAGTAGCCGGAAATCGGGGGTCAAAAAAATCCAAGAAAAGAAAGAATTTTGGTTCATAGAGGATGACATGCGGGACCCATGATCCTGCATCGTAAACGGCTCGATCGGAGAGCGTTGAACGAGATGGCGCGATCGAGAAAAAAAACAATGCTAGAGAGGCTGCCATCTGGGCCCTACATCCCTGGGCGGTGCGGATTTGCGTTGACTCGGCCGGCGAACCCGAGAATTCGCGATGCACCACGTCCCGGGCCACCATACGCGACGTTTTGGCCGCTTTCGTCGGGCTAGGTGGCCTCAAAAACGAGAAAAAAAAAGTTTTGACATGCACCACGGAGGGACCAAAAATCGTTGGCCATGGTGCACCAGCAACCACGGCGCGACTTCAACTTCGTCGGCCATGGCAACTTTTCTTGTAGTGCATGCCGTGGCATGACATGGACACACACATGCTCTCCCTCTCCCTACTCGAATCCAACGTGCCAAACCATGTCATGGCACTTCCTCTCACCCTCCTGAACAAGCTAGACACGGTGATCGACGAAATAGAGCTTGCCACGCGCCGGCCCGAGCGTGCCCAGTAACGCCCACGACGCGCCAGAGCGCGCCGCGACAAGCCCTGGACGCGCCAGAGCGTCACTACCCCTCGTCACCCTCGTCCTCCGCTTGATCCCTCCGCGCGCCCACGCACTCCACAGTGATCCAGCAACTCCCCAGACATGCTCACTGATGGCGCGTGATGCACACGTCCGTTGGAACCCCAAGAGGAAGGTGTGATGCGCATAGCAGTAAGTTTTCCCTCAGAAAGAAACCAAGGTTATCGAACTAGTAGGAGATGAAGGCCACATGAAGGTTGTTGGTGGAGGAGTGTAGTGCGGCGCAACACCAGGGATTCCGGCGCCAACGTGGAACCCTGCACAACGAGAATCAAAATACTTTGCCCCAACTTAACAGGTGAGGTTGTCAATCTCACCGGCTTGCTGAAAACAAAGGATTAAACGTATGGTGTGGAGAATGATGTTTGTTTGCGAAGAACAACAGAGAACAGAGATTGCAGTAGATTGTATTTCAGATGTAAAAGAAAGGACCGGGGTCCACAGTTCACTAGTGGTGTCTCTCCAATAAGAGAAATAGCATGTTGGGTGAACAAATTACAGTTGGGCAATTGACAGAATAGAGATTCATACATATCATGATGACTACTATGAGATTTAATCAGGGCATTACGAAAGAACATAGACCGCCATCCAGCATGCATCTATGCCTAAAAAGTCCACCTTCAGGTTAGCATCCGCACCCCCTCCAGTATTAAGTTGCAAACAACAGACAATTGCATTAAGTATGGTGCGTAATGTAATCAACACAAATATCCTTAGACAAAGCATTGATGTTTTATCCCTAGTGGCAACAAGCACATCCACAACCTTAGAACTTTCTGTCACATCGTCCCGCATTCAATGGAGGCATGAACCCACTATCGAGCATAAATACTCCCTCTTGGAGTTACAAGTATCAACTTGGCCAGAGCCTCTACTAGCAACGGAGAGCATGCAAGAACATAGACAACACATATATGATAGATCAATTAATCAACTTGACATAGTATTCCATATTCATCGGATCCCACCAAACACAACATGTAGCATTACAAATAGATGATCTTGATCATGATAGGCAGCTCACAAGATCTAAACATGATAGCACACGAGGAGAAGACAACCATCTAGCTACTGCTATGGACCCATAGTCCAAGGATGAACTACTCACGCATCAGTCCGGAGGCGGGAATGGTGATGTAGAGCCCTCCGGTGATGATTCCCCTCTCCGGCAGGGTGCCGGAGGCGATCTCCTGAATCCCCCGAGATGGGATTGACGGCGGCGGCGTCTGATACGTCCAAAACGTATCTACTTTCCCGAACACTTTTGCTATTGTTTTGCCTCTAATTTGTGTATTTTGGATACAACTAACACGGACTAACGCTGTTTTCAGCAGAATTGCACTGATGTCTTGTTTTTGTGCAGAAACTCAACTTTCAGGAAAATCCCCGGAAATAATCGCAATGGGCCTATTTTCACAGAGAACTTACGGGGCCAAAAGGGCAAGCCAGGGGGGCCCACAACCCTCACACCATAGGCCGGCGCGGCCTGGAGGGGGGGCGCCACCTTATGATGAGGGCGCATCGGCCGCCCCCCGATGCTCTCCTCTGTACTACTTAACGCTTTCGACCTAAAAACGCCAGGGGGTTCGACCATATTTCCAGAAGACGTCCAGAACTCCGCCGCCATCGCGAAACTCCATCTCGGGATCAGAAACTCCGTTCGGCACCTCGCGGGACGGGGAATTGGAGGAGATCATCGCCATCATCACCACCGACGCCTCTCCATCGACCATCCATGATTCCCCCATCCATGTGTGAGTAATTTCCCCACTGTAGGCTGAAGGGGATGGTAGGGATTGGATGAGATTGATCATGTAATAGTCATAAGATTGTTAGGGCATAGTGCCTAGTATCCGTAGTTGGTACTTTTATGATATTGTTGCAACTTGTTATGCTTAATGCTTGTCACTAGGGCCCGAGTGCCATGATTTCAGATCTGAACATGTTATTGATTCATGTTGATATTCATTTTTTTATGATCTTACCTGCAAGTTGTATACACATATTGCTGTCCGGAACCCGAGGCCCCAAAGTGACAGAAATTGGGACAACCGGAGGGGAAGGCTGTGATGCGAGGATCACATGTGTTCACGGAGTGTTAATGCTTTGCTCCGGTACTCTATTAAAAGGAGTATTTTAATTGCCAGTAGTTTTCCTAGAGGCCCGGCTGCCACCGGCTGGTAGGACAAAAGATGTTGTGCAAGTTTCTCATTGCGAGCACGTACGACTATATACGGAACACATGCCTATGGATTGTTTAGTACTTGGATACTGTTTTATTATTATCTGCAAATGCCCTGCCTTGATTGTTACATGAGTTCTCTTATCCATGCAACGCCCGTTCATCCATCCCTATGCCTACAGTATTTTAATCCTGCTGTTTACTAAAATCACTACTGCTGTCTTTATTACACTGCTACTTATATTCCACTACTCCTACTGCTATAAAATTGTTGCTACTGATAAACTCTTGCGAGCAAGTCTATTTCCAGGTGCAGCTGAATTGACAACTCCGCTGTTAAGGCTTACAAATATTCTTTGGCTCCCCTTGTGTCGAATCAATAAATTGGATTTTACTTCCCTCGAAGACTGTTGCGATCCCCTATACTTGTGGGTCATCAAGACTATTTTTTGGCGCCGTTGCTGGGGAGCATAGCTTTATTTGCAAGTTCACCTGAATTGATATTGTTCGCTGCAAATGCTCTATCATGGGTAAAACTCACGATGCTAAAGTCGCCATATTACCATCCACTACAAGAAAAGGTACAACTCTGAGTACCTCTGCTGCTCTTGATTGACCATCTGTGATAAGTCAACTTGTTTCACCACCACAAGCTTCACGTGTTGGTACTTCTGCTGAATCTGAAAATTCCTCTGATAATTTTGATGATGCTTCTACTGTGCTTGATGAAAATGGTTCATTAGGTCCTTTTCTAGCCTCCATTTGTATGAGTATTTTATTCATGCATCAAACCACCA
Source organism: Lolium rigidum (assembly GCF_022539505.1). Classification (NCBI taxonomy): domain Eukaryota; kingdom Viridiplantae; phylum Streptophyta; class Magnoliopsida; order Poales; family Poaceae; genus Lolium; species Lolium rigidum. The sequence continues at coordinate 300,171,527 of NC_061508.1, forward strand.
AAAACCAAATATGCCAAAGTGTCCACCATATCTACCTATATGTGGCATTTCATTGCCATTCCATAGTAGTTTGCTCATGTGCTACCTTTAAATTTCAAAGTATTATATTTTTTTTGCTCATGGGAAAGTAGTAAAAAATGACTATTGTGCCTAGCGTGTGATCCTTGTGTAACCGTAGCTCTTTTAAGTAGCTTGTTGTGTGATAACCATTAAAATACTGGGGACACCTCAGCGTGCTTTGCCGCTGAATATCATGTGGGTTGCTATGCATGTTCATCTTGTCTGAAATGAAGGAGATTATCCATGGAAAATAGTTTGAGTATACATTTTTGTTAGAGAAGAACATTGGGCCGCTAACCGAAGCCATCTATCATGGTGGAAGTTTCAGTTGGAAAAATCCTCAATCTCTTATGAGAAAGCTTCTATCAATTAAAAAAATAAGAGGAGACCATTTATCTGTTGCTCGTGTCGTCCCGGTATGGATGTCCCAAGTTGAAGATGCTTAAAAAATGAGAAATAAAAAGCAATGCATCTCCTAGGACCTTTGTACAGGAGGCACGGGGGTACCCCTTTGTGATACTCGGTTAAAACAACTTGTATGTGATGAGAGCTAATGGTGATCCGAGGTGAGTAGGACGAGGTGTGAGCACTAGTAGAAATTATGCATGAGGCTTGCGATTTAGAAATAGCACTTTTGCACAACCCATATGCTTTGTACTTACCGTTTACATCATCCACCTCTCAAAAGTGCATTTTATACTCTTGTTGTTTAAATAAAAAGCTCTAGCACATGAGTGATCTTACTTGTCTCTCAAAGAGAAACCTTCTTTTACTTTTATGTTGAGTCTCCACTTTCTAGTTTATGCACCACTTATGAGAGCATAGTTGTCATTCTTAGTTTTATGTGCATGGTCCCAAGATTTTATTGATTGATTCAAAATTATGGTATTTCTTGTTCAAACTTTTTGTTTCTAGTCATCCTTATAATCTTTTAAAGGTGTCACAGCATTTATGTTTTGCTTCCACTTATGGGACAGGCTGAGTACCACTTTATTATGTATCTATGCTATGCTCTTGACAATCACTTTGTTTTCCATGCACGTTATACATTTTCTTTTGTTTGATTACTATTCATGTTTTAGCATGGTTATTAAGTTTCATTGTTTGATTATATCTATCATGCTTATGTTGGGATTCTATGATTCCAGCTATGTTTGCTTTTACACTTAGATTGATCAAAGTAGTGAGACAGCATGTCACCTCAAAAATTATTTGTTTTTTTTATCACTTACCTACTCGAGGATGAGCAGGAGTTAAGCTTGGGGATGTTGATACATCCCAAACGTTTTATGCTCCATGCTTGTTTTGTTACAATTCTTATATGTTTTATGTGCACTTTTCCATAATTTTTAGCACTTTCTGGGACTAACCTTTTAACGCAGTGCCGCAGTGCCAGTTCCTGTTTTCTGCTGTTTTTGTGTTTCAGAAAAGTTGTACATGAAAGTTTCTCGGAATTGGACGAAACAAAAGCCCATAGTCTTATTTTTCTGGGACGAAGACGGAGCCAGAAGGACACGCGCAGGAGAGCTGCCACGTGGCAGTGCATAGGGCAGGAGTGGCCCCACCCTTGGCCGCGCCTGTCCCATGTAATGGCGCCTCGTCGCCCCGTTTGCTCCGCCCTTCCGCCTATTTATTCCTCGTATCGGGAAAACCCCAGGACGAGAGCCTCCATCCACGAAAAGTTCCGACGCCGCCGTCAATTGAAACCCTAGTTCGGGATGGTTCGGCAGTCCATCCCGGCACCCTGTCGGAGAGGTAAATCACCGCCGGAGGCCTCTACATCGCCATGTCTTCATCCGAGGTGATGCGTGAGTAGTCCTCCACGGGACCATGGGTCCATAGCAGTAGCTAGATGAATGTCCTCTCCTTGTTGTGCTTCATGTATAGATCTTATGAGCTTCCTAACATGATCGATCAAGATCATCTATTTGTAATTCCTACATATTGGTTTGACGTGGATCCGATTTATAGAGAGATTTCTTTGGTTGAGATTATGTATTATGTTATTATGATTTTGCATGCTCTCCGTTTCTAGTAGATGCTCTGGCCAAGTAGATGGTAGCGACTCCAAGAGGGAGTATTTATGCTCGATAGTGGGTTCATGCCTCTATTTAACCATGGGAAGTGAGATTGTTCTCTACGGTTGTAGATGTGCTGTTGCTACTAGGGAGAAAACAGCGGTGTTCTATTCAAGGATAGTTTCATCGTTTACTTTACACACATTGCTTAAAGCGATAGTCTGTTGCTTGCAACTTAATACTGGAGGATGTCGCGGATGCAATTCTGAAGGTGGATTATTAGTCATAGATGCAGTTGGATTACAGTTGATGTATATTGTTGTAATGCCAGCATACTTTCATAGCATGTATTCTGCACCAACCATTAGCGTAGAATCTCTGTTTGTCAATTGCCCATCTGCAATTTGTTTACCCAGCATATTTATATTATTGGGGAGGCGCCTCTAGTGAACTGTGGACCCCGGTCCTTCTTCTTTTAATTGCAATCTTCTACATCATTTTTCTGTTATGTTCTCTGCAAACAATTCTTCTTCCACACGGTTCGTTTAATCCTTTGTTTTCAGCAAAACCGGTGAGCTTGCCAACCTCGGTGAAAGTTGGGGACAAAGTACTTGGTTGTTTGTGTGCAGGTCCCCACGTTGCTGCTGACGCCGGCAGTGCGCCCTACCACGAGTTGGTTCGCAACACCTCGGGAGAGAACGTTTTCTCCTACTGGTCGATAAACCTTGGTTTCTTACTGAGGGAAAACTTCTTGTTGTGCTCATCATACCTTCCTCTTGGGGTTCCACTCAACGTTGCGCACAAATTCTCCTTCATCAACTTCGCACCAACACGGCGCTGCAGGGAGATGTTCTTGTGCAGTTCATAGTGCAACGCTTGTTGTTCCTATAACAGTTACAGAGCATGGATAAGCTTCCCGATGCATATACATTTAAGTGTAGACTCGTTCGAAGCATCATCGCCGGAAAAATTCCGCCATGACGCTTGGGGCTACCACGACACTTTAAAATTTCTTAGTTAGGTTTACTCAAAGTATCAAGGTGCTAACTACTGCTAGTTTCCGCCTAGATACTTGGGGGCTACTGTGAATATCGGTTTACCTTGCGCTTGACGAGGAGCTGGTCGAGAAACTCGCTGATCTCTTTCTTGTGAAGTTGAATCTCGGAAGATTCAACATCAGCTTTACCCCATGCGTTGTTCAGCATGGAGTTTAGCAGGTCTTGCTCGAGCTCCCATATTTCCATTTCCGTCAGCTTGTTGAAGAACTTATGGGAATAAGCCTTCGGAGTGGAATAGAGGTTTGAGGGATCGCCGAAGTTGGTCGGAAAACCGACGGCATCCTTAGCCGAAGCTTCAGCCTTGTCGTTCGAGGTCACTTCCGCCTCCTCCAGGATCTTGTCTTGGGGCTCCTTCGGAGCGGCCCGCTTCATAGCGGAGCAGCTTCTGCCTCCCTTCTCGCTGCTCACAGGAATTATTTCCACTTGTGCGTTGGCAGCTAGATCGGGGGAGGGTTGAGCTTCAGGCGGAGTCGAGTGGGGAGCAGGGTTGGAGGTGCTTGGCGGAGTTGGGGTGATCGGAGCCACGGCCTGAGACATCTTTAAGTATTTCGTGATAGGCTTCTGGGTGTTAACCCGTGAAGCGGGGACCTTTTGGCTCCTACAACAAGTGAAGGGGAAAATATAAGTGATACAACTTCACATTCAAATAGTTTGTATTTCCGAGCACTTACGTAGCACCAGGGAGCAGCGGGCGCGATCATTTCCCTGCTGTGGCCAGCAGCTTGAGACGCTCGCGCTCCGCCTTCTTGGAGTCGAGGCGCGAGGGTGGTTTGGTTTTTGCCTTTTTGGCGGAGGCCTCGCCGCTGGCTCCGGTGTTGGAGCCGGAAACCTTGGCGCGGGGACGTTTTGCAGTGCGGGGAGCATCCTTCTTCGGAGCTTGCTCTTCCCCCTCGTCGCCGTCCTCCGGATCCTCCTCCGTCTCTTCGGCGCTAGCAGGTACGCGGAGAACATGTCTAAAGCTATCCTCCGCCAAAGTATTGAGCTGAAGAGGAAACATGGAAAAAGTTAGAACATTCCAAGAGTGAGAAGCAAAAATGACTAAAGTGCAAGTACGTACCGAAGGGCACTTGTTGTTGATGGCAATATCTTTGTAAATTTCTGGGACCTCCTGGCCCCGGGTACTCTTCACAAGTGTTCGGATCCTCTTGTTCAAAGAATTCTTCGGCAGGTTGTCGCGGGTCACTCGCAGTTCGTCTTCGACCGCGGAGTATTCGCAGATCAGCCGGTTATTGTACTTGAGTGGCTAAATCCGGCGAGTGAACCAGCTGAGAGTTAAGTCCATTCCGGTTAACCCGTCATGGACTAACCAAGAAACCAGTTGTGCGGCCCTATCTAGTTCCGTATACTGGGCGAGGGCAGGGATGAAGCTCCAGCTAGCCAGCTCCTCCGGAGGTTTGTTGATAAACTTGGGAAGACCTTCATGGACACCCGGAACTGGGATGTTCTTCACGTAGAACCATCCGGCGTTCCAGTACCGGACAGACTCATGGGACGCGAGGGTCAGAAACATCCTTTGACGGCGGAGCATGAATGTCATGCTTCCGCAGTTGACCATAACCTTGTCTTTGGTCTCCTTCCTGATGCGGTAGAAAAACTGACAGAGGTGAACGTCGGGGCGGATTCCGAGATGCCCTTCGTAGAGCGTCACGAAGTTGGGGAGAAGAAGATAGGAGTTGGGGCATATGTTGTGAGGCTGGAGGCCGTAAGTGTTGAGGACAGATAGAAAGAACTCGAAGGGAGGAAGAGACAAGCCACACTCCACCCAGGACTAGGTGAAGACGCGCTCGTCAGGTTCCGGCTTGGGGGTGCTGGAGTCCTTCTGAAAACTCCATGTGTCAGAAGCAATCAGGCCCTCCTTCTCGAAGGCTCTGAGCTCCGAGTCAGTGACTTCGCACGGCCACCATTGACCCTTTTCACCTTCACAGCTCCGGGCCTTCGATCCCTTCTTTTGTTCCGCCTCCTGTACCTTCGCAGCCATCCTTGCTTGTCCTTCTAGCTCTTCCTGGATTTCTTGAAGTGTTGGGATCCTGCCTAAGATGTTGCGGGAAGAGGCGGAGAAAGGTTGAGCTAGCCTGGTATCGGAAATGTGGGGTGGTAGCAAAGCTAAAGGCTCAGGGAAACTTGGATCCGGTGAGCTTGGCTCTGAGCTATTCGGAGTACTACCCGTGAACTTAGGTGAATTAGTGGACATATTTCCGGCTGCATGCATATGGTGAAGCGTTTGCGTAGCCGGAACTTACTAGGTCATCTTCTACGAGTCCGGTGGACTTACCAGCAATGGCGTGGCGGTTCCCCGTGACGCCGGCAAGGAGGTAGGTCCTGGACTTGGCGCGCAGAGCTCCGGCATGACCACGAATCGGCGGCGGAATTGATTTCCCGATCAACCGTGAGCAGCTCGGGCCGAGGAGGGCCTTGGAGTGGCGGCGGTTAAAGCTTTCTACGGAGCAGTTCGCCGGAATCGAGATCTGTTGGGCGGCGCTGGCGCGAGGAAGGAGATGAAGTGGTGAGGGCGGTGAAATAATGGAACTGACCGCACGTGTGGGGCATTTATAGCCCTCACGTGGAGATTCGTGAACCGGATCCAACGGTAGGAACGGAACGGTCGCATCGTTGGATGACCTCCACGTGTCTTAGGTCAAAGCGGTGAAATGGACGCAGTGGTGACCTAACTGCGCACCAAAGAAATTTCCGGCTGAAGATTCGCATCTCCGAAAATTTAGCGCGGGAAAAGAGGAAGATGTGCGCAACGTGGGCGAAAAATCTGCTAAGTTGTTGTTACAGAAGAATAAGTGATTTCCGGTTGAATGAAGTCAGAAACCAAGAAGTTTTGGAAGCTCTTCAAGATTCTCTTCGGATCCGGACAAAGATAGATGGAGGAATGATGAATCTCAGAGAACTTCGGGGGCTACTGTTGTGGGTATACTTTATGGGTATATCAGCGACATGGTCTAGATCCGGCAAGCCCGGGTGGCGCACAGATGGTGATGGTGGCATATGGCCCATCGGGCGGCCCAGTTGCTGTTGATAGAACATGGATGAAGTCCAGCCCAGGAACAGGAGCCGGATCTAGACCTACCTATGCAGGAGTCGGATCCGTGAAGGCCCATGAAGTATCCGGATACACTACGGCGGGTAAGGAAAGGTGGATCCTTGACGTGCACGGCAATGTAATATTCCATAGTTTGGCATCTTGTATTCTGGCTAGGACTCTCCGTGTAAACCCTAGATCCGAACGCCTTTATAAGACGGATCCTGGGAGCCCTAGAGGCACAACCACAACTCATTGTAACAATGCGAAAGCGCCCAGATAATTCCAGACAAGCAGCAGTAGGCCCTGTCATCGTGCAGGTGTTCCGAAGCTGGGTAAATCGCGTACCACCGTCCCGAGGACTCTCCGTCCAATGGCCCCTACTTCTTCTTCCCTCCATGAGGATCCCTCCTCTGGAGTACCGTCGAATAGGCAACGACAAATAACTATAGATTTAGCACAATAATTTGGAAGAAGTCCTCTCATGGTGTGGTAGCAATTGCACTATCACGCATGGCAAGCAATACATCAGATCTAAATCTTCATGTCTTAGGACTTGTTAGTTTCCTTAATTTGCAAATATTAGAATACGTTTAGAATCAATACAATACGTGGATCTAAACCTTCCTATCTTAGGATATGATAGTTTACTTAACTTGGAAGTGCTTATTAGAATATGTTAAGAATCATGAGTCCTAGTTAAGTCGGTTTCTATCTCTTGTCGCCTGGCTGTTATATAAGCCAAAGAGTACTCGAGTAATTGCTATCAAAGAAAGAAACATACAGAAAAGGGGAGGTTTCACCTCTAGTACGATCTATCCCTGTCTCCCAAGTTTAAACTCCACGCCCCCGTCCTTTCACCTTGCATGACTATCCCCTCCGCCATCTAGGCCGTGACAGACACTCACATGGCCCCTTGGAAAATTGATCTATCTGTGGACAAGTGGTGGAAAAGTGTTGCTCTTGGGAGAGGAAAGGAGAGGGAGGTTGTGGCCTCAATGATGATGATCATCTCAAAGGAACACAACACTAGAGTTTTTTGACACCTATATTCTCCCACTCCCGTGGTGATTGCGAGCATTAATGAAGAGGAAAAGGCTTGGAGCCTTACCAAGGTAAATTTTTTGAGTAGTGTAATTCCAGGAGAGTGGACTATTCACAAAGTCCTAGGCTTGTCCTAGGCATTTGTTCTAAAACCTTAATGAAAATGGCAAATTCTTTGCCTAGTTTTTTTTAAAAACAAAACTTCCGTAACCACGAATTGCTAGGAAGTACTTTTTGTACTAAATATGCGACAACTACTATCAAACTGATGGAGTACTATGCGAAACAGCCATTAAACAAATAATCAACAGGTACCCAAAGAATAATCCTCTCGTTTACACGTGCATGTCCTTGGTCTACATCCAGCTGGAAAAACGATCAATTCCGATCGATTTTCTTGAACCCGTGGACGAGAATAACCCACGGTGTCAGCAACAGCGGCGCGTCATAATTCGATAGAGACCGCCTCAGCAATCGGCGGTGACACGAAGATTTCTTTCCTCTGGAGACTGCAGCAAGATGGCGAGAGGCCGAGAGCGACAGCAGAAAATTGGAGTTTCGAGTGGTGCACACTGGAAACTGTGCCGTACGTGCAGTATACGGAGCTGACCTCCTCCAGTTATTGATGTAATGCAAGGTAATAGAGCTTGGCAGAGAGAAAATCAAGGTTCAGAAGCTTCTGGATAATGCAGCAGAGCAGAGCAGAGAGGGACAATCAGTTCTGCACGCATAGCCTCTTTCCTTATTCAAGGAAATACATTAATAATATAATTATATCAATTCGTAATTGCTTATGAACACCTGAATGATTTTTCGAACTCAACTGAACCTTTTTTTAAAATCTATAAAGTTTACTCTGCCAGCAACCCAGATTGCTTTCCATGCACGTACTCCTAAGCCTTTTTCCACTCTTTATTTCTAACTAGTTGAATGCCCGTGCGTTGTTACGAGTCTTCTCATTTATTTTGCTACCACACGGTTTAACATTATAGAGCTACATACCATGCAATATTATGGAATTACAATATCTATTTAAGTTATTAGGAATGATCATTAGAATTTATTTAGATCTGCGATAAACATTTGCTAGTTGATTTACATAGATGGAATGTTTGTACAGAAATGTTGTATTGTTAAATTTGTGTCATAAAAAATGTGACCCAATTTCCTTGCAACAAAGGCCGTAGGAATCAACTCATAAGGTTTTACACAAACAACAATCAGCTTCAAAGCCCAAAGGCTGAGTGTTATCTTTTTCAATGAACAATCCAATAGACAAGATGGAATGGAAAACAGTTAACTACTTATCCATAATGTAAATTCAGGCATGAGCTTGACATAACCGTGAGTACACCTCTCCAATCCAACAAGTTTGAGTGTAAGTTCCACTTTTGGAAAAAGAGATGCTCTCCAATTGTCAGGCAGATGTGTATTCCTTAAGCTTGAGGATGTGTTTATTTTGCAGTGAGACAAGCGGGCAATTTTCATTAAATCTATCTCACAGGACTGTCACAAAAAATAAAACCAGCTGCTCTATACTAAGAATTTGCGAACATAGATTAATATAATTCATCCGCTAGCAACATCACTGTGAAATAATTCATGTACTGAACTTGGAACATCTGACAACTTTTTAGTCCAATAGATCATTCATCTCGCAATAAAGCATATTTGACAATTTGGCACAATTTTCTTTGAAATTGTAAATGAAAATAATTACAAACACTAAACAGCAGAGAGAGAAACAACAAGGAGAACAACATTGCGGACGCAAATGAACCTTTTCGTTCAAATACAGTGAACAGCCTGTTCCCTATTGGTAACAAATTCCAAGTCCATGTAACAAATTCCAAGTCCGGAACGGCAGGTCGGTCCAGCAACAGGGACTGGCGTCAGCGATGCAGAAGCCCAGAACACATGAACGCCTCAATCCCACGATGTCAGCAAATGCAAGGACAAACATCTGCATAACTTGTAGAAAGAAGCAATGCATTAACCAATTTGCATGCATTGCGTAGAGCAAGAGACACTGCAAAAGTGATTACAAAAAATCCATGTTCCAACCGAATAAACTACACATAATACACTATTGAACTGAACAGCTCCTCTGTTGGGCACTTGAGTGTAAGAAGTAACCATATGAAAGAACTACAGCAGTGTCTACAACTAATAGATATTGAGGGAAAACCAGATACACATATTCAGCTTTGTACAGGTGAAGCAAGATGGCATACCAAGCTCCCTCGGGCCAAGAACAACTACCACGCTCGTTTGTCTTGCTTCCACCATTTCAATGCATGTTCTATCCAGCTCACCTGCTCGTGAAATTACAGAATCTTACTGTATCCCATGAGTGATGAGGAGAGTCAAACCGCTGTCCAAAGAATGGTCAGAATGTCTAGAGATGTTTCAGCTGCAGAAGGACACAAATAGTCATGTTTTATGAAGTGTTTTTAGGCATGCAGTAAACTGAGTTGATAAGTTGACACAAAAATACCTCAAATAAATGGGCTAATACAACAAAATTCTGAATCGTTTCAAGTGCAGTACAAGCACAAGGTTTTATCACCATCTAGACTAAGCTAAGGATGGGCCTGCATAGCTGAAATTTCCTACAACTGCATATTGTACAAGTTGAGAAATTTAGTCACGGGAGCTCCCCATTGTAGTACTCACTTCTTAAATTGTCAATTTGATGACATTTGCTATGATCATTTACGGGGTTAACTATCCTGCATGATAACATAAGCAAGTAAATGACTGGATTTGACAACATAATTGAAGGCATATGAAGCATACGGGGTTTTAACTGTCTGACCAAACAGAGAGCTACCATGCTCCTATGTGTAACCGCAAACTAACTTTTAAATCATACCTCGATGGATCGAGGTACTAAAACAGTCAAATTTGCACTGTAGAAATGAAATGTGATTGTCAATTTCTATAGCGAAGAAATTGGCCGAGAAACAGTCTTGAGCCTGTTAAGATTCATGCACAAGCCACTTGAACCAAAAGTCTGAACTGATAGAAAGGGCTAGGCAATCTACTTATACACTTCACAACACCCCCACTCGCGTGTGACGGGAGAAGAGAAACATGACATCAGCGGTGGCTAAAGTGGGGGAAACAGCAATTTTTAGGCTTAATTGCGAAAACCAGGATTTGAACTCGAGACCTGGGCACTGATACCATGTTAAGATTCATGCACTAGCCACTTGAACCAAAAGTCCGAACTGATAGAAAGGGCTAGGCAATCTACTTATACACTTCACAACAGAGCCCGCAACCCGAACAGGGAGTTAATAGCTGATGCAACATTTCGTATTTCTGTCAGCAGGCAAGGGATAATTAAATACTTTTTGAGAAAAAACACTGGTTGTGAACTCATCAATGACCCAAATTTTACAAAGAAAATTAATATTTTTCATATGAAGTGGATAAAATGAACAACAAATCAAAGCTTGGAATATCATAGTCCATCTATGAAATCGGTATCCTCATTATGAGCATCTATGAAAGTGGGTTTTCATGCGTATTAAAAAGAGATGATTGGCCGGGCTTCTATGAAATTGTATATAGAATTATTAGTTATGGGGCATCTAAGAAACACAATAGTTCAATACAGTTATTTTTTAAGGGGCATATCTTTACCTGGGCATCATAAAATCCGGTACTACCTTCATTATGAGCTGCTATAAACTTAGTACTTTCATTCTTTTCTATATCAAATTATGAGCTTCAAAAGACCTGAAAACTGAATAAGTGAAAGGCCAGTCCCCCGTACATTCATACTATGGTCATAACAAATTAACAATTGCCACTGAACAAAATCTGAATAATCTCATGCAAGTGAACAGGGAAACATCATATATTGTCTCTGCATGTTCCTGAAAAAAAGAACAACTCTTGACAAGTTAGAAGCTTCTCCCTGAAAGAGAAAAGGACTAAAAGGGGACAGGTAGTGTAAGGACTACTGGACGTAATTATAATCACTGCCTCATTAATAGCTCAATCAGATACTACATCACGAACATACAAAGGCCTTATATACATAATCCGTTGTTGTTACTGGACATGTTGACATAAATCAGAGGTTTAGCCCTAGTCCACATATGCTTGCTAACTGGATGGCTGCCAATATTGTTCTTCACTTCTCCCTGGTTTTAGGGTCATGTGACTTCTCGTATTTCTGCTCCGAAGTTTTGGATTTGTTGTTGATGGAATAAACACATTTAAAACAGATAAAAACCGTAAGAGCCCTGTCAAACATGTGATTCTAGCAATAGGGTTGCAAATAAATTTATCAGTTTCATCTCCACTGAAACCAGAGGTAGATGTGCTTACGGAATGGATAAAGGTTGAACGTTGGTGTCGAGCGCGGGACCGGTCGCCACGGCCGAGAGGAAACGGAGGTAGCGCTCTACCAGCGCTTCTTGTCCTCTCCAGGACCAACAGATGCGATGCGGCCTTCGGCCCCGGCATCCGTGGCCGTGGCCCTCGTCTCGACTGCTCCTGGCGCTGCAGTCAGGCGGAAGAGGCGCGGCGTCCCTCAGATTGAGGCGGTGAAGGCCACAGTGAACTGGCGGAGATGGCTTACTGCGCAAAGCACACGTTGGCATTTTGCTCGTTGCTGCTCCTCGAGGCGACGCCTCCCGAGGCGCAGCCGCTTAAATCGGCGTCAGCACCACCCAACAGCCGCGCAACAGTGGGAGCGGCAGTTCTAGTGCTGCGCAGGAGTAGACGCTGGGGGAGGGATGGGGGCGGAGCGGAGGAAAGGGAGTTGACGCAGGGGAAATAGTGGTGGGCAGCATTTTGCTTTCAGAGAGGATTTTTTTTTTTGACAATCAATACCATATATATTCATAATAACAAATAGTACATGGTAGAGATACACGAGCTGTCTCCAGCGATTACAAAATAAAGTCTAAAAGATACTAGCAAATCTTCGAGGTCTTCAAACACTTTCTTCTTCCAAGACATAATCTTGTACTTTCCTGAAGGCAACCAAAGATAGATAACAAACCATAGACCTGTAAATACCAACGAAGGTTCTCCCATAATTTTAATTTGAGCCGCAATGCCAAGGCTGCGTGCACGCGCGCAACCATTAAAGTAGTCAATCAACATCGGCAGGAGTACCAACACCGGTATGTCGGGGAATAAAAACCGATCTCGCCTTGTCGACGTTGATGGAGGGCCGAGAGTACGAATCACCATTGTCGAGGACGTAGCAACCGGGACAAAAACTGCGAGGATAATCCTCCTCGCGGCAACCATGAGAAAAGATCCAAGATCGATCTGGCGAAGCAAGATCTGAACACCCATACGTAGATAATTGTAATCTTTCAACACCATCATTGACGTCGGGAAGGAGATCTCGTCGTCGAACGAAAGGCCGAAGATCACTTATTGCAGACGATGCCATCTCCATTGCGGGGAAACCAACAAGAAAACGGCGACCAAAACCCTAACATAGACTACTGAAAAGACTACTTTTATTGAAAAACTCCACGCATAGATCGGGTTCCCCACTCCTCCCGATGCCGGCGAAGCCGGCCGGAGGAGGGGGAACCGATCTATGGAGGAGGCTGAAGTGGAGAAGACTAGAGCTCTTTCTCTGGAGGCGGCGGCGTTGCTTTCAGAGAGGATTTCAAGGAGAGTCGTACGTGGTAACTGGTAATGATACAACTGCCGCTCCATGTTCTCGTCCCGGAATTTTCTGCATGGTCTCGATTCTTGATGGTTTTGAGCATAGGCGGTTCAGATTCTATTTTTTCTCGCGTAGGGGGTTGGAGCGGACGACGTACCATGGGACACCACCGCTAGAGTTTTAATATAGTAGAGATCATTTTACTGTCTAAGAGAATTCCCAGATATTTCAAAGGGAGATCGTCCACAGCAGAAGTAAAGATCAGACTATATTATTCCTTTCTATTAGAAGCTTCGCCAAAATTGTACAAGTTGCTCTTATCGAAATTATTCATCGATCCTGACATTTGTTTAAACATGCATAACAAAACAAACTTCAGATTTTTTGCAGTCTCAACATCATCTTCAATGAAAAAAACCGTATCGTCCACATATTTTTAGATGACTAAGCCATCAGCAATCATATCCAGCATCAAACCTTTGATAAGGCCACCACATTTTTTTCTTTCTTTCTAGAATAATAGCTAGTGCATGCATCTACAACTAAGTTAAGAGTTTAGGAGATAAGGGTTCCTCCTGTCTCAAACCTTCATGTAGAAAAATAGGAGCCAATCAAGTTATTAACTTTAAATCCCCAGTTTGTCTCCCCTTACTATGCTCATAATCATATCACAAAACTTGTGAGGACATCCTTTGAGTCTTAGCATTTCTAACAAAAAGGCCACTTAATTTTGTCTTAGCCTTTTTTTTAAATCAATCTTGAACATCAGCCCAGGTTTTTTTTTTCACTTGCAAGGTATCAAGGTGTCATTTAGAATATTAACACCTTCCAAGATATTCCTATTTTTAAGAGAGGCGGTTTGGTTTTATGAATCAGGGGACACACCATCGATGAGAGCGTGTTCATCAAAAGCTTTGTAATAATTTTAAAACCCACGTTGAGTAGACAAAAAGGCTAAAATGTCCTAAAACAGATTTAATAAGAAAATAGAACGGAAGCAAATGAAATAGATTTAATAAGACACTAGGTCAACTATGTATAAAATGTTATCATTAATAAAGTAGATTTAATAACATATTACCATGCAATTAATCTACAAACGCATCAACAAATAAACAAATAAATAGATTTGAAGCAAATGAATAAAACACAAACGAAATCCGATATCAATATGCACAGGAAACAAAAAATCTAGCCGCGCACCGCCCCACTAGTTCCTCTCCAAAGAAACAAGCTAGCTACAGAGAACCGTCCACTCTCTGCTCTTTGACTCTGTGTTACCTTCTTCCTCCCCTCATTTTCCGCTCCACAGATCCCGGTCTCAAACCATGTCCACCGAAGCTCGTTCCAAGTCGAGTTGCCGAGCCTTGGATGATGAGGTGGTCGTCCCGCTGCTGGCCCGGCTCACCACCCTTAAGACTATCCTCGCCAGCACCCCGGAATCAGCATCTAGCGGTGCTGGGGCTATGAGGTCTGACGCCCGAGCCCTGCTGGAGAAGATCGAGCGACAGATGGCTCAGCTGAAGGATGTCGTCGGCCGGATCGACAAGACCGAGAAGGAAATTAGGTACAGCTTTGACCCCGTAGAGCGGCACGTCGACGATGCAATCCGGGCTGCGGATAAAATGGAAGGGATATGCTCCAAGCTCCGCGAGGTTGACGCGGAGATGGCAAGTATCCAGGCCAAGGTGCACAAAGCCTACAACCTTGCAAAAGACTGCGGGCAAGAAGAGGGAGATAGAGGAGCTCCATCACGGCGAGCGGTGGCGTTCAGTCATGGCGGATCCTCGGTGATAAACGAGAGGACGGAGGAGATCTGGCGTAGCCCGCAGATGCAGCACATCAGACTCGTCGTCCGCGGGCTGGACGAGCAACTGCGGGGCTGTCTTATCTGCCTCGCCGCATTCCCTGAGGGGGACGCCGTCATCAAGAAGCGAGTTCTCATCCATTGGTGGATAGGTGAGGGATTCGTAGCCTCCTCAAAAGAAGGAAGCCGACGATTCAAAGACCTTGCTGACAAGGGATTCATCATCCCTCTAGGGAAGGATCACTGCGACAAGATCCATCGGTGCAGGCTAATGCCATGGTTGCGGGAATCGCTGGCCGGCTTAGCCAACCGCAACAACTTTCTTGATGCCGAAGAATCCACGGATTTCACCGGGAGAAGCCGCGCGTTTCTGCGCAGCAGGAGGACGTCGTCGCCACTAAATTTCAATCCGGCGGTGACAACTGTCTACAACATGGGCCAGAAGCACGTCCAGCTTGACAAGGGCTGTTTCGCCGGAAAGAAGAATCTGAGCAGTCTGCAGCTTGGGCAGTGGCGAGAGTTTGCCCCCCTCGAGCAAGTTAAGAACCCTGACCGAAGCCACATTGAGGTCAGCGGCACGGAGCGATTAGCGGAGTTGGGCCAGTGCAACAATTTAAGGTATGTCAGCTTCCGTGGAATCTCAAGGATCGAAACTCTTCCTGATTCCATAGGCAAACTGCGTCATCTTGTCGTGCTCGACCTGCGCGCTTGCCATAATCTGCAGGAATTGGGGCAGGAGGTCACTAAACTCGATCACCTCCAGTACCTGGACTTGTCCGAGTGCCACCTGCTGACCGGCATGCCCAAAGGGATAGGACGCCTCACACGGCTGGAGGTGCTTAAAGGATTTGTGATAGCCAACTTCAAAAGTAAAGACCTTTGTCATCTGAATGAGCTCGCAAAACTCCCTCAACTTAGAAAGCTCAGCGTTATCATTGGCAAAACGGCAGTGCCGGCGGTGGGCGAGTTCAAGAAGCTTGGCGAGTTCCAAAGTATCAAAGCATTGACAATAGCATGGGGTGTGCAGTTCTCCACAGCTGGGGATAAATCAACCAACACTTCCGCAATCGCCAACATGGAGTTCGTCCTTCCTCCCCATCTCGAGAAACTTGACCTTCGTGGTTTCCCACTACCCGATTTCCAAAAGTGGGCTCATCCGAAGCATGTCAAGAAGCTATATATCAGGGGAGGCAATCTGAGGACACTAGGCGAAGACCAAGATTGGGAAGTAGAGGTTCTGCGTCTGAGATTCCTCAAGGATTTCAACTACGATCATGACAGGCTTCAGAATTCATTCAAGAAACTCACATCTGATCTCACTCTGATTCATGAGTGCCCCAATTTCAATACCTAACATTCAAAATGTTGTTATTGTTTTCGATGATATTTTATCTCACAGTTGTAATTGTCAATTGGCACAAATTATTTGTTCCAGGGAAAGTTTGGACTGAAAAAAAAGGTGTGCTTTTCTTGCTTGACGTATGGTGCATTTAATTTTAGGTTTTTGTTTTCATGCCCCCTTAATTCAAATCTCTGATTTTTGGGGAAAGTATTATTCATTCGGGGAAATATTGAGCCTCACCAATGTGACAAAACCAATACGAGCAACCAATCAGACCACCTTGACAATTTGCTATAGCTACAGTCTTCCGCGAGGAGGACATGGGCGATGCGACAATTCCATTCCTAGCGTTGGACACCACGATGGCCTTGGGGTCCTTGCAGACACAGCCGAGCACGAAGTCAAACCCGCCAAACAACTTCCTCATCGCCATATCGGGGTTCATCCCCTCCCTCGTGCGCTCGGCATGTAGGCAGGGCGGTGGTGGTGGTGTGGAGCTCGGCATGTAGGCCGAGATGGGAGAGGAGATGGGCAACACGCCAGTGGGGAGCAGCAATACGACCGGCTTGCGGATGGAGGCCGGTGTGGTGGTGGTTTGGAGCTCGGCATCGAGCTTGCGGGCCATGGATTAGGTGTTTGGTAGCTAGGTAGGAAGTGATAGAGGAGAGAGGAGAGTGATTTGGGCCTTTTTGACGGACTAGTGGGACACGTAACATACACATGTGTGAATCATTGCGTACGGCGCCCTCGTTTCATATACCAGGGCTTGTGTTGGGAACGCGGAACACAATTTAGACAATGACTGAATAAAAAGGACCATTTAAGGTGACTCGGAGTGTCCTCCAAATGCCTCTGAGACATGGTTTGGAGAGCATGCTTAGAGATATTCTTAGCTAGCACATTTAGACTACCCACAATGGGAGTATCATAGGTGGGAGAAAATCATATACGACCCGGGTCGTACGAACCCAATCGGTGGACCACATCATGTACCGTACACATCGCTAAACACATCTCGAAGCAACTTCTCCTCGTCCCCTTCACCAAATTGTGATTCCCTTGCTGCTCTCCTCCGCCATGTACGACACGCTGTCGAAGTTATAGCTGTTCGGTCCCGCCGGCGTAGCTCCGTCCTCCGCGGAGCCGCCGGCGCTCCTCCGCCGCCGCTGCGGACCGTCCCAGCAGCTTGCCCGTGAGTGGCCCAGTACAACTCTCGTCGTTGCTGCATCACGCACCGGCACCGGCGTCCATGGCCATGCCCAGCAACGCGAACGCCGCACGGCTGCAGTTGCAGCTGCTTGCTCCGTTTAGCGAGTATAGGATTTTCTTCCCATATTCTCGCAGCGAAATTTGATTAACGGGAATGATTTAGGAGAAGCACCGAGATGCTTTAAGATCAGTTTAGTGATGTGTACGGTATAGGATGTGGTCCACCGATTGGGTTTGTACGACAAGAGTCGTATAGGATTTTCTTCCATCATAGGTAGTATCATGCATCTTCTGTATGCATGCAGTGCAATTAAAGATGAGAGAGAGAATTATAGTACTATCATAGGTAGATACCGTATCATAGCACATAGTACTAGAAAATTTAATATGAAATACATCTTATACATAGATCTGCATTGAGATTCTACAAATTAAGTAATATAAGAAGATTATTATACTAGTATATGATACCATGCATTGTAAACATAGAAATATGTAGTAGTATCATACACATGATACCTTTATATGATACTATGCATTGTGACTAGTCTTAACCATTGGCCTAATTGCTCTGGCTAGATATTTGGTTGATTACCCTAGCTGACAGCTAGATATAATTGGGACCAACTATCATGTGCTATGTGGACGGTTGATATTTTTGTGCAACTTGGCCGTGTAGACGAGCCGATTTGGCACCGCCAGCTTGGCAAGATTTTGTGGCCCATGGGAGGAAGCTGACCCCCCAAAAGCTAGGAATTTTGTACGGTACCAAATTTATAGCCTAGCCCAAATTATATTTACCTTTTAACGAATTTTATTATTTTAAAGGAATAAAAAAATTGTATGAAAAATACATGCAAGAGCAACACCTTAATCAAGAGACATATCTACCTATAATTTTTATTTTTTCATAGAGCTTTGTCAATGGAAATACAATGGTAATAAAATAAATTAGATAGAAAAGGTAAATAAAATAAGGGCTGATGTTGAATCGGTATGACAAAAATCCAAATAGAACCAAAAAGAAGTTAAATGACGAACACACATATATATTCTTGAGATGTACATGTAAAAAAAAATTCAAATTTTTTCTACAATTCAAATTACGATTTCTTAGTAGATGGAGCATATGCACCAGGGAGCCGAAATGAATTTCCATATATGTTCATGCTACCGTATCTGCCATTAATACGTTGATGTACAGTTGTGTTTTATATGCTATGTTGAGTATAATATCATCACCAAGCGAGAGTGTTATGGCCGTCTCTTGGGTGCATATGCTTTTGTTATTTTGAAATGCACCTTTGGTACATTTTTAAATGTTGAAAAATTTTAGACGATAAATTTAAATGTACATCTTCACATGCTACGTACACACAAAGTCTTTCCATAAAAATCGACTTGTCGTTTCAGCTATGTAAAAAAGAAAAAAATTGGTGCTAAAAATAAACCTTTCTGTAAGACATGTTTTGTCTTTTTTTACATGAACCACAAAAAATATCTTTTTTTGCAAAACTGTATGAACACATAGATTATGAGATGTACGTGTCAAACTTTTTGTTAGAATTTTTTAACAATTACAAATATTTTCTTTTTGGATGAAGGGAGCATATGCACCTGGGAGCCAAATTGAATTTCCGTGACCAAACAGGCAAGCACCATAAATTTGTAGACTAATGATCATTGTGTCATTTATAAACTCAACATATATATTACTCCTGAGTTAGCTAGCCTATAAACTCAACACATATATTACTCAACATATATATTACATGAAGTAATGATTATTGTATGGTCATTAGCACATGGTATTAATAACTAAAGAGAAATAAAAAAAAGGCTTGAATCTCCTGAGTTAGCTAGCCTATAAGTGGCATTATATCTATACGCAGAGCGAGATAAATTTGGAACTGAGTTTGACAGAATATCTATATGGTGTACTGAAATAAAATGTTCACCTGGGAAATGACGTGATATTTGTATGTACAACTATGAAGATCGATCATCTCTGGTCAACAAAAAGTAAGGTTGCCAGGTCTCGTAGATTAATGTATATTGTTTGTTTTACAACTGAATTTGCTAGCCTCATTTTTCTTCATTGTTTTAATACAGAGTACGCTTCATGTGTTATGAACATATATGTGGATCAAAGTTCAGATCAAAATACCGTGAAACTTTGCAAATACTTATCGGATGTCTATTAAATAATTAACTTTTAGAACGGCGTTTAGCTCACTTTGTGACATAGGGAATCAATTACCCGACCACTTAAGTTCATGTCTTCATGGTCGCTAATTTCAGTTCTGATTGTTTGAAAAATAAAAAAAATATAGGGACCCCTACCCATATATTTTTGTTCTTTTTGAAAAGTCTATAAGTCCGGCGACGTGTTGAAGTTTAGTGTAGACCATTTTCCTGGCAACGTGTTGGATCTGTGTACATCAAATTTTGCTGTCGTTAAAAAAGTGTGTACAAGAAACTTAGTTGAAAAGATTGTAAATTTTAGGCATATATTTTAGATCTAACTATTAAAATAATTAAGATGATGCAGATCAAAGTAACAACTCTATTAAGAATCTGCCTATTGCTTTTAGTAATAGATAGATAGATTTATTTCTTCAAATATAACTCAAAGTTCTTTCTTTTTCTTTAAAGAATTCCGTCTTCCTTAAAATATCATAAACAGTTCTTCCTCCAAACGCTCCCTCGGTACCCGTACCTCGATTGAATTGCTAAGAGTATAGTAATGTATAGCGAAATTAGATATACACAAGCACAGCTTTGGAGGTGGCCACTTGTCTTATAACATGGAGTAATAGATGGACAGGAAACACTCGCTGCCACAGTTAGATAAGAAAAAAAAAGGCATATCTAATACGCACACTAGCTCACAATCACAGGAAGAAGGTGACCGGCGGGCGGCGGGCGGCGGGCGGCGGCGGCGGGGAGCCGGGGACAAGCGGCTCTGAAGGAAAGAATCACAGCCATGGACCTCCAGTCGTTGCGGCGATTTTGGGGGCAGTGGGAGATCCGTGTGCTGCTCATCGTCAGCCTGTGGCTGCAGATCTTCCTCCTGTTGGCCGGCGGCTTGCGCAAGCGCAGTGTCACCACCTGGCTGCGCATGCTTCTGTGGCTGGCCTACCTGCTCGCGGATTCCATCGCCATCTACACGCTGGGTAACCTGTCGCAGAACCAGAAGCACAGCGGCTCTCTTGACCAAGAGATGCATCTGTTAGCCTTTTGGGCTCCCTTCCTCATCCTGCACCTCGGTGGCCAGGACACCATCACCGCGTTCGCCATCGAGGACAACGAGCTGTGGCTTCGCCACCTGCTGAGCCTCGTCTCTCAGGTTGCTCTCGCGGTGTATGTGTACTGGAAATCTCGGCCAACCGGCGCCGGCCTCCTGATACCGGCGATCATTATGTTCGTGTCAGGTGTCATCAAGTACGGCGAGAGGACGTGGGCGCTCAAGTCGGCGAGCATGAGCAGTTTCCGGAGCTCGTTGCTGACGCCGCCGGATGCTGGACCCAGCTACGCCAAGTTCCTCGAGATGTACCAGTCGGCCATTGATTCGGGCCTGCACGCCCATATCGTTATCGTGCCGGAAGAGCCCTGCGACGGTGGCGTGCAAGTCGAAGAAGAGAGGATCCGGTACCGGGATCTTGTTTACACGTCGTACAAGTTCTTCGAGACCTTCCGGCGACTCTTCGTGGACTTGATCCTGAGCTTCCAGGATCGCGCCGACAGCCTCGCCTTCTTCCGGAAGCTCAAGATGGATCAGGCGTTCAAGGTGGTTGAGATCGAGCTGATGCTCATGTACGAATCCTTCCATTCCAAGTGCGTGGTGATCCATGGCCCAGTTGGCCGCATCCTCCGTGTGTTCACTCTCGCGGCGCCAGCGGTGTCGCTGGTGGTCTTTGCAGCGTGGGAGGACAAGCGAGGTTACAAGAAGGTCGACATTGTCATCTCATATGTGCTCCTGGGAGGTGCTTTTTTGCTGGAGACTTACGCGATCCTCCTGATGATCGTTTCTCCATGGAGCTATGTCTACATGCGAGACAAGCAGGGAGATGGTTGGTCAGCAAGGGCGGACAAACTGTTTGGCTGGCTAAGTTTCTTCCAGCCGGAGAGAAGGCCGAGGTGGTCAAACCAGATGGCGCAGTACAACTTGCTAACCTACTGTCTCAAGGACAAACCTCGATGGTACACAAGAGCAATGGAGGAGTTGGAGTGGAAGCACAACATCCGTCTCAAGACGATGTGGGACAGCTTCTGGTACACAAATCACACGGATGTGTCCTTGGTACTCAAAAATCTCATCTTCCAGCAGCTCAAGGAGAAGGCAAACAGCACATCAGATCCATTGAGCTACCGTCAGTTTGGCGAGCACCGTGGGCAGTGGATACTCCAGCGCAACGGCTGCTACCAGCAACTTGGGTGGAGCGTTGAGCTAGAGTTCGACGAGAGCATGCTCCTGTGGCATATAGCTACGGACTTGTGCTACTACGGCGAGCGTAGAGATAATCACGACTTCAGCGAGAGCGACGGCGCCACCTCTGGAGGCTGCTTCTGGTCCTACGAGGATTTCAATGGTCTGTGGAGCTTCATCGAGGTGGAGTATCGTCCATTGCAATCACTGAGCAAGCAGATCTCGAATTACATGCTCTTCCTTCTTGTGATGCGGCCTTTCATGATGACGGCCACCATCGGGCAGATCCGCTTTGGTGACACCTGCGCCGAAGCCAAAAACTTTTTCCACCGAGGGGCCGACGACGACCTCACTGAGGTACAGGGAGCGGAGATGCTTTCCGCTGTGCAGACCAACAACATCAGGCCGCGGGACGTAAAAGGGGACAGGAGCAAGTCTGTGTTGTTCGACGCGTGCCGGCTGGCGGAGGTGCTACGGAGCCTGCATCCCCAGGCGAAGCGATGGAGGGTCATTTCTGGCGTTTGGGTGGAGATGCTGTGCTATGCCGCCGGCAAGTGCCGGGGCAACTTCCACGCCAAGCAGCTAAGCCAGGGAGGAGAGTTGCTTACCGTCGTGTGGTTGCTCATGGCGCACTTCGGTATTGGGGAGCAGTACAGAGTAGAGTCTGGCCATGCTAGGACCAAGATCGTCATTGAAACCTGAGGATGCGTCCATATATATATGGATTTTAATGATTTATTTCTACAATAGTTTCCATTAGCATACTAGCAGGGTGTGACCCTTACTCCCATTAGTGGATATTGTTGCTTTATGTGAAATTTCCTTATCAACTAGTAGGCTGTGTGTATGCCGGCCTTATAACGAAGGTCGCCATACACTATTCGATAGTTGACGTAATGATGATTTTTTTAGTAAGTTGGTCACCTCGACGGAGCGCGACTTAATACTACATTAGGAGAGTATCGAAGCGGTTGAGTATGGACCTGGGGCCAAAAAGCTTCCCGGGGGCGAAGTCAAGGTCCCACAGAGCATCGGTCCGAGTGGAACAAAGCTCCTCGAATTCGAGACTAGAGTCCAAGTGGAGCTCTAGCCCTCTCCCCTTTTTGTATTTATGTATGAGGTGAACGAGAGAATGAGCTCCCACCTCCCTCTTGGGGTGTTTTTCTTTTAAGAGCAACCACATCTTTCGTTAATCAAAAATCAAGTTACATGAAACAACACATATGAAAACTAAAAGACAAATTAGAAATGATTATCCTGAATATGAAGATAAAATTCTAAAAGATCGGGATAATAGGGAGGACGAAGGGCGGTGGCGGGACAAAATATTCCAGTCGCACACGTTTCGATTTTTTTTTGCCCAGACCTCTTTATTCATTCTCACTTTGCACCTCCCTAAAGACTGTCTGCATCTGGGACCTCTTACCTCTTGACCGCACTGTACAGTCTCTAGTTGGCTGGTATAGTAGTAGCAGTAGCTTGTTTCAAATACAATATATCTGCTAAAAATAGTTTAGTTTTTTCTGAAACCCCCACTATAGCGTTTTTGCTTCCTTTATTTCCCATTGCTTTTTGCTCCCTTGATTTCGCACTTCTTTGCTGGCCTGGTGCGTTTCTGCACTTTACATTGTTCGCTGGGACATACGAGCCAGGTCAGCGGTGGTTGACCGCACCTGTCACATTGTTGGTAGAACCCCTCTCAATAGGCATCTTCCACGTAGATCGTGGTAGAACCCCATTTTGAGCAAGCAGGTTCCATGTGGGAGGTAGAACTCACATGTTATTGGAAGGTCGTTGTAGTTGGACAATGTGTGGGTCTTATCTGTCTTATGTTGATTTGAACACAATGCTATCTAAATCTGACATGTGGATCACAAGTGGATGACATTGCTGAGGTGGATGGCTAGTTGTTTTAAGAACCTTCGGAAAATAGCAGCCATGACCATTTAAAATGGTCGTAGTCCGCTAAAGATAAGGCTATAACCCATATTTTCTGCTCTATGACCAACTAGTGTATGAAAATCATGGCTGATAAGGTTCTAAACCATATTTTCTCCTCTATGACCAATAGGTGTATGGTAATCATGACCTTTCACTAAAATGGTCATGAATATTTAGGGTTTGGACCCACCCAAACGGCCTACGACCGCTGCGAAATGGTCATAGAATTATGACCAATTTATCCGTGGTCATCGTACGAAGGTCACTAGATAACAAATTTCGTGTACTGATTTCATTATGTATGTTATTGATGTCTACGGGTGCTTCTATTCTTGTAGACAGTGTTGGGCCTCCAAGAGCAGAGGTTTGTACCCAAGGTTTATCGAACTCAGGGAGGAAGAGGTCAAAGATATTCCTCTCAAGCAACCCTGCAACCACAAAGCAAGAAGTCTCTTGTGTCCCCAACACACCTAATATACTTGTCAGATGTATATGTGCACTAGTTCGGCGAAGAGACAGTGAAATACAAGTAATATGGATGAGTATGAGTGGTAATAGCAATCTGAATAAAATATGGCAGCGAGTAAACATGCAACAAAACAGTAAACGAACGGAGATTCGATGCTTGGAAGCAAGGCCTAGGGATCCTGCTTTC
Source organism: Lolium rigidum (assembly GCF_022539505.1). Taxonomy (NCBI): domain Eukaryota; kingdom Viridiplantae; phylum Streptophyta; class Magnoliopsida; order Poales; family Poaceae; genus Lolium; species Lolium rigidum. Next base: position 300,195,768 of record NC_061508.1, read on the forward strand.
ACTAGTGGACACTCTCAACAATGATCACATAATAGGACTACTCTACACCCTTTTGTTGGATGATGAACACCACTAATTGTGTAGGATTACACGAACCCTCCATGCCGGAGTTAACAAGCTCCACAATATTCGATATTCATATTTAAATAACCTTAGAGTGCAAGATAGATCAACACAATTACACCGAGAACTAACATAGCATGCACACTGTCACCATCACACTATGAAGGAGGCATAGATCACATCAATACTATCATAGCAATAGTTAACTTCATAATCTACAAGAGATTACAATCATAGCCTACGCCAAGTACTACACGATGCACACACTGTCACCATTACACCATGCAGGAGGAATAGAGTACTTTAACAAAATCACTAGAGTAGCACATAGATGATATTCAACTAGATCACATAAAGAGAGATGAACCACATAGCTACAGCGGAGCCCTCAGCCCCGGGGGTGAATTACTCCCTCCTCATCATGGAGACAGCGATGGCGGTGAAGATGGCGGTGGAGACGGCGGTGGAGATGACTCGGGGGCAATTCCCCGTCCCGGCGGCGTGCGGGAACGAGACTCTCGTCCCCCGAATTGGAGTTTCGCGATGGCGGCAGCTCTGGATAGTTTTCTCTGGTTTCGTCGAACGGGGTCGAGGATTTAGGTCAGGGACGACTAAATAGGCGAAGAGGCGGAGTCGGAGGGGCCACAGGGGGCCCACACACTAGGCCCCCCCCTTGGCCGCGCCGCCCTGTGGGGTGGGGCCCCCCGGGCACCCCTCTGGCCCTTCTTCGGTGCTCTGGGAGCTTCCGGGAATTTTAAGATCTTCGGTGTTGATTTCGTCCGATTCCGAGAATATTTCCTTACTAGGATTTCTGAAACCAAAAATAGCAGAAAACAGACAAGCGGCCCTTCGGCATCTCGTCAATAGGTTAGTTCCGGAAAACGCATAAATATGACGAGAAAGTATGCATAAAACATGTAGATATCATCAATAATGTGGCATGGAACATAAGAAATTATCGATACGTCGGAGACGTATCGGCATCCCCAAGCTTAGTTCTCTGCTCGTCCCGAGCAGGTAAACGATAACAAAGATAATTTCTGGAGTGACATGCCATCATAACCTTGATCATACTATTGTAAACACATGTAATGAATGCAGCGATCAAACCAATGGTAAATGCCATGAGTAAACAAATGAATCATATAGCAAAGACTTTTCATGAATAGTACTTTCAAGACAAGCATCAATAAGTCTTGCATAAGAGTTAACTCATAAAGCAATAATTTCATAGTATAGGTATCGAAGCAACACACAGGAAGATTAAGTTTCAGCGGTTGCTTTCAACTTATCACATGTATATCTCATGGATATTGTCAACATAGAGTAATATAACAAATGCAATATGCAAGTATGTAGGAATCAATGCACAGTCCACACAAGTGTTTGCTTCTTGAGGTGGAGAGAAATAGGTGAACTGACTCAACATAAAAGTAAAAGAATGGCCCTTCGCAGAGGGAAGCATCGATTGCTATATTTGTGCTAGAGCTTTGATTTCGAAAACATCAAGAAAGTATAAAAGTAAAGTTTTGAGAGGTGTTTGTTGTTGTCAACGAATGGTAGTGGGCACTCTAACCCCCTTGCCAGACAAACCTTCAAAGAGCGGCTCCCATTTTATTTTTATTTTTGGGTGGCACTCCTTCCAACCTTTGCTTTCACAAACCATGGCTAACCGAATCCTCAGGTGCCTGCCAACAATCTCATACCATAAAGGAGTGCCTTTTTATTTTAGTTTTATTATGATGACACTCCTCTCCACCTTTGCTTTCTCAAGCCATGGCTAACCGAATCCTTCGGGTGCCGTCCAACAATCACATACCATGGAGGAGTGTCTATTTTTGTTAATTAATTTGGGACTGGGAATCCCATTGCCAGCTCTTTTTGCAAAATTATTGGATAAGCGGATGAAGCCACTAGTCCATTGGTGAAAGTTGCCCAACAAGATTAAAAGATAAACACCACATACTTCCTCATGAGCTATAAAACATTGACACAAATAAGAGGTAATAACTTTTGAATTGTTTAAAGGTAGCACTCAAGCAATTTACTTTGGAATGGTAGAGAAATACCATGTAGTGGGTAGGTATGGTGGACACAAATGGCATAGTGGTTGGCTCAAGGATTTGGATGCATGAGAAGTATTCCCTCTCGATACAAGGCTTAGGCTAGCAAGGTTATTCGAAACAAACACAAGGATGAACCGGTGCAGCAAAACTCACATAAAAGACATATTGTAAACATTATAAGACTTTACACCGTCTTCCTTGTTGTTCAACCCAATACTAGAAATTATCTAGACCTTAGAGAGACCAATTATGCAAACCAAATTTTAGCAAGCTCTATGTATTTCTTCATTAATAGGTGCAAAGTATATGATGCAAGAGCTTAAACATGAGCACAAAAATTGCCAAGTATCAAATTATTCAAGAATTCTACCAATTACTACATGTAGCATTTCCCGTTTCCAACCATATAACAATTAACGAAGCAGTTTCAACCTTCGCCATGAACATTAAAAGCTAAGAACACATGTGTTCATACGAACCAGCGGAGCGTGTCTCTATCCCACACAAGGATGAACTTATTCAGAGAATGAAAATAACAAAACGAAAAATAAAAGCACACAGACGCTCCAAGTAAAGTGACCGAATAAAAATATAGTTTCAAGAGAAGAAACCTGATAAATTGTCGATGAAGAAGGGGATGCCTTGGGCATCCCCAAGCTTAGACGCTTGAGTCTTCTTGAAATATGCAGGGATGAACCACCGGGGCATCCCCAAGCTTAGACTTTTCACTCTTCTTGATCGTAGTATATCATCCTCCTCTCTTGACCCTTGAAAACTTCCTCCACACCAAACTCAAAACAACTCATTAGAGGGTTAGTGCATAATCAAAAACTCACATGTTCAGAGGTGACACAATCATTCTTAACACTTCTGGACATTGCACAAAACTTCTGAAAGTTAATGGAACAAAGAAATCCATCCAACACGAGAAAAAGAGGCAATGCGAAATAAAAGGCAGAATCTGTCAAAACGAACGATCCGTAAAGACGAATTTTAAAATGGCACCAGACTTGCTCGGATGAAAATGCTCAAATTGAATGAAAGTTGCGTACATATCTGAGGATCACTCACGTAAATTGGCATAATTTTTTGAGTTACCTACAGAGAATTAGGCCCAGATTCGTGACAGCAAGAAATCTGTTTCTGCGCAGTAATCCAAATCTAGTATTAACCTTTCTATCAAAGATTTTACTTGGCACAACAATGCAATAAAAATAAGATAAGGAGAGGTTGCTACAGTAGTAACAACTTCCAAGACACAAATACAAAATAAAAGTACTGTAGCAAAATAAACACATGGGTTATCTCCCAAGAAGTTCTTTCTTTATAGCCATTAAGATGGGCTCAGCAGTTTTAATGATGCACTCGCAAGAAATAAGAGTTGAGGCAAAAGAGAGCATCAAGAAGCAAATTAAAAACACATTTAAGTCTAACCCACTTCCTATGCAAAGGAATCTTGTACACAAATGAATTCATGAAGAACAAAGTGACAAGCATAAGAGGATAAAACACGAGTAACTTCAAGATTCTCAACATAAAGAGGGGAAACTTAATATTATTAAGATGCCTATAACCATGTTTCCCTCTCTCATAATAACTTTCAGTAGCATCATTGATGAAATCCACAATATACCCGTCACTTAAAACATTCTTATCGTGGTTCATGTGCATAGAAGTATCATTAATTTTGGCATAAGAAGAGTTCTTCTCATTAATAGTAATTGGAGCAAGATTATTATCAAGAATTTGAACATGGTAAACAAGTTGCATATTAAGGGAATTGTTTTTGGCAATCCAATCATAACTATGACAAGTTTCATAAGGATAATTATAACCTATATCATAGCATTCTTTATAATAATCATCAAAGGTCGGAGGCACAGTGTCATCATAAGAAATAGAATAGTTATCTTTCACAATCGGTTTATCTGTGACCATACCATCATTGTTATTAGAAGGAGATGTATCAAACACATAATGATCAGTAGCAAAAGGATTTTAAAACACCCCTTCCCCAAGCTTAGAGCTTTCTATATCATTATGGGAGGAAGCATGGATAGCAGCGATACTATCGCAATTATTATCATCATCATTTTCAGAATTAGTTTCCCGAGAGATTTGCAATATCAAAAGTAGTGTGCTCATTCAAATCATGATCACTAATGTATGTAAAGGGCATAGGAAGATCATTGTATTCAGATTCATTATCATAATAATCATTAGGAGCAACATACTTACGGTTACCTAGCGTTATCTCATTCACGCGGGGATATGCCGTTACCTCTTTCTTTTTATTCTCCTTCTTCTTCTTCTTCTTCTTCTTCTTCGTTCCCTTCTTCTTCTTCTTTTCCTTCTCCTCGTTCCTTCTTTAGGAGGAAGAGGCTTGAAGGGTGGCTTGTCCGCATAACCTGATTTACTTTCATAAACAATAGAAGAAACTTGGGAGGATCCCTCCTTTTCATTAATTAGTTGAAAACACACAACGGTCCTATCATATTTTGGCAAGGTGTCATCTTCTAAAATATTTTGTATGTAAGTGTTTGTATGGCTATTATCAATGCAATAAGAAAAACACCCATGCAGGACATCATCAATATCAAGATCACTCATATGTAACAAAGAGATTTTTCTTGAGAGCTCTTCACGCCACAAAAATAAAGTAAGTTCATCATGCTGATTAGGAGTAATTTCATCATCACAATACAAATTTGCAGCACTCATTGGGTTCAAATTATCATTGGAGGAGCATTGAAAATTAAAATGACCCACTTCATGGCAAACTTCACAAATAAAAGGATAGAGGGCACAAACTTTTTTACTAAGATCATCTAGAGTCCTAGCCCACTTTCTAGTTTTTTCATTAATATGGTGGATACAATATTCATCTTCGATTTGATTAATTCCACAAGGTCTATGCATTCCACAAAAATTAACATGCTTATAGGAAATAGCATTCTTAGGAGTTTGAGCATGCTTATTGCAATCATTAACAACAATTTCATTCTTCATGGAAGCCTCTTTAAAAGGTTCATGATACTTATCAAAATTCTTCTTAGGCAATTCAAAATGAGAAGCAAAGGCTTTATAAAGATTTGCAATAACTTGAGAGTCAAGACCATAGGTAGCACTCATATTTCGAAATTCATCAAGTATCCATAAAAGTTTCAATGCATTCATAATCATAATTTATACACGACTCTTTAACTTTGTCGTTCTCCCAATCTTCGCCGTTCTTCGAATCCGATTTAGAAGGTCCCATTTAAACTCTTCTTTATTGCGCGTGAATGATCCAGAACAAGTAGTATCCAGCAAGATTTTATCCTGAAAAGAAAGTCTTGCATAGAAATTATCAATGATAACATTACCAGGAAGCTCATGATTGGGGCATTTGAGCATTAAGGACTTCAATCTCTCCCATGCTTGGGCAATACTCTCTCCATCATGAGGCCAGAATTATATATACGGTTTCGATCTTTGTGAATTTCACTTGGAGGATAGAACTTGGAATAAAATAGAGGCACAATATCCTTCCAATCAAGAGAGCGCCCGTCCTTCAGCAGTTTATACTGATACGTCCAAAACGTATCTACTTTCCCGAACACTTTTGCTATTGTTTTGCCTCTAATTTGTGTATTTTGGATACAACTAACACGGACTAACGCTGTTTTCAGCAGAATTGCTCTGGTGTCTCGTTTTTCACTACAAGAAAAGTTCTGATAGACAACATCTCAAAATCGTCCGCTAAGGGGTATTTTTCGTCGCCTATGGGCCTAACCCGACGATATGGGTTCTGTTGTGGAAACTGCGTCAGGCAAAGTCCAACGACGATTTTTTCGGTCCGTCGCGCTTGGG
>NC_061508.1:300201848-300291466 GCF_022539505.1 Lolium rigidum
CTCGTCTCGTTTCAATTTCAGCTGCTTTCTTTTCGAGCTCTCTTCCCTTACGGGCTAGCTTATATTGGTACGCCTGCAACTCTGCGATTGTGGCAGTGGTATTCATCGGCTCCGTGCCATTCAAGGCTCTTGTCGCTCTATCCCAAGCTTCTTGCGGGAGTTGAACTCTTTCTCTCGGCTCAGGACCAACGTACTTGGTGCCTAAACCTCTCGTGAGATCAGCGGGATAGACGTATGGATTTCCCAAGTTGTCGAAGGCCTCTGACGTCTCGGGCTCTGCTCGGTTTGCTTCCTCAATGGCGTACACTTGGTGATGCGTGGAAGCTTGAGTGTTGTCGGTATTGGTAACACCGTCATATAGATCGGCGAAGACCTCACGAATAGAAGTAGATCTGTCGATGAAATCGAAAGCATCGATGCTGTCAGAATCGCTGCTTATATTTGAGTTCGCAGACGACTGATACGTCTCCAACGTATCTATAATTTCTGATTTCATGCATTTTCCGGAACTAACCTATTAACAAGATGCCGAAGTGTCAGTTCCTGTTTTCTGTTGTTTTTGGTCCAGAAAGGCTGTTCGGGCAATATTCTCGGAATTCGACGAAACAAAGACCAAATATATATCTTATTTTCCCCGGAAGGACCCAGAACACCGAAGGAGAGACGGAGAAGGGCCAGGGGGCCCCACACCACCTGGCCGCGCGGCCAAGGAGGGGGGCGCGCCGCCCTATGGGGTGGGCCCCCCAGGCACCCCCTTGCGCCGCCTCTTCGCCTATAAAGTCCCTCGCGACCTAAAACCTCAAGACGAATTGACGAAACTCCAGAAAGACTCCAGGGGCGCCGCCGCCATCGCGAAACTCTGTTTCGGGGGACAGAATCTCTGTTCCGGCACGCCGCCGGGACGGGGAAGTGCCCCCGGAAGCCATCTCCATCGACGCCACCGCCTCCATCATGCTCCGTGAGTAGTTCCCCCATGGACTACGGGTTCTAGCTGTAGCTAGTTGGTACTCTCTCTCCCATGTACTTCAATACAATGATCTCATGAGCTACCTTACATGATTGAGATCCATCGATGTAATCGGTGTTGTGTTTGTTGGGATCCGATGAATTGTTACATTATGATCAGTCTATCTATATAAGTTTGTGAAGTTATTGTTGCTGCAATCTTGTTGTGTTTAATGCTTGTCACTAGTGCACGAGTGGCATGATCTTAGAGAATTATACCATGGAGAAGAAGAGCGTGCAGCACCTCACCCTCGTCAGTCCGAACGGGAACAGGAGGGCATGCAATCGATCCTTGGCCGCGCTCGTTCGCCGCACTTATCGGCCACGGAGCAACTCGATGCACCATGCTACCTCCACTCCTATATCGACCCAAAGGACGGCCGGGAGAAATCCAGTCACCTATTAAGGAACTGCCGGCACTTCCTGGAGATTCGGCAGTTCTGTGACGACCTCAGAAGCGAAGCTATATCAAGAGCTCGCATAATGGAGAAGAGGGCAAGATCCTACAGCTACCAGGCAGAGCCGTACGTGCCGGAACCGTACGAACCAATGGAGAAGGACGAGTATGTACCAGCCGAAGTATTCCCGGAACGCGTGGGCAGGTCAGCATGATCCATAAAACCAGCTTTTCAAAAAGGGAAATCAAGAAATTCTCGCGAGAAGTGAAGTACGCAGAAGTCGCTATGGTCGACACACCCGAATTCATCGACTGGTCGGAACAAAGTATCTCTTTCGACAGGACAGATCACCCGAAAGCCGTCCCTAGACCAGGTCATGCGGCTCTAGTCCTCGAGGCGCAGATCGGAGGGTACAACATGAGTAAAGTATTCATGGACGGAGGAAGCGGCTTAAACCTACTATTCGCCAACACAATGAAAGCAATGGGTTTAACAGTCGACATGCTGAGGGAGTCCGACACAGGATTCCACGGCATCATACCGACTCGACCCGCTTACTCTCTCGGAAAAACGTCGTTGGACGTGGTCTTTGGCACGCCCACCAATTTCAGAAGAGAAAAGATCGAGTTCGAAGTTGTCGACTGGGAGTCTCAGTATCATGCCATCCTCGGCAGACCGGCGTTTGCCAAGTTTATGGCCGTGCCTCATTATGCGTACCTAAAACTGAAGATGCCAGGCAACAACGGAACCCCAATAACCGTTCACGGGAGTTTCGCTCGATCGGACACTGCGACGAGGGAATTCCGGAAGATCGCCTCGAAATTCGGCGCTAAGGAGGAACTCAATGCGATCGATGCAGCCGTGGATCATACGCAGCCACCAGCCGACAACCGAAACGTAAGATCTGACGAATTTGATGCTACAAAAGAAGCCAAGAAGCTGCAGGTGCACCCTACTGATCCGAAGAAAACGGTCAATATATCGAGCTGACCTTACGGTCGCATAGGAAGGCGCGCTCATCGAGTTCCTCCGTGAGCGGCCGGGAGATATTTGCATGGGAACCATCCGACATGCCAGGTATCCCCAGGGAACTCGCTGAGCACGCCCTTAATGTTGACCCGACAGCCAAACCAGTGCAGCAGTCGATGCGTCGATTCTCTGAACCCAAGAGGAGAGCAATTGGTGAGGAAATCAATAGACTTCGTAAGGCAGGATTTATCCGAGAACTAAAGGAATCAGAATGGGTGGCTAACCCTGTCATGGTACCCAAAAAGGACACCACTGCTCTGCGTATGTGTATCGATTACACCGGTCTCAACAAACACTGTCCGAAAGACCATTTCCCGCTGCCTAGAATTGACCAGATAGTCGATTCCACGGCTGGATGCGACCGCCTCTCCTTTCTCGATGCCTATTCTGGATATAACCAGATCAAATTGAAGAAGGAAGATCAGGAGCTAACCGCGTTCATCACCCCACACGGCGTTTTATGCTACAACGTCATGACCTTCGGATTGAAAAATGCGGGAGCAACGTACCAACGTTGCATGCAAGCTTGCCTTGGAGAGCAGATCGGGCGAAATATCGAAGTCTATATTGATGATATCGTGGTAAAAACAAAGCACACTGCCACCTTCGTCGACGATTTGCGGGAGACCTTCGACAACCTAGACAGGTATAAGATCAAGTTAAATCCCAAAAAATGCTTCTTCGGAGTACCAGGGGGCAAGTGCTAGGATACTTCATCTCAGCCGGGGGATCGAAGCCAACCCTTTGAAAATCAAAGCTATTCTCGACATGGAGCCGCCAAAGAATCTGCATCAAGTGCAGCAATTGGCGGGACGTCTAGCGGCGCTCGAGCGGGTTCATCGCCAAGTTAGGGGAAAAAGCTTTGCCTTTCTACAATTTGATGAAAAAATCGGAAAAATTCGAGTGGACAAAGGAGGCGCAGGAATCCTTCGACAACCTGAAGAAAATCTTGTCGACATCTCCAGTCCTTGTAACCCCCCGCGAGAAGGAAACGCTGCTCATGTACATAGCCGCGACAGCTCAAGTCTTCAGCAGCGTCTTGGTCGTTGAACGGGAAGAGGCAGGGAGAGTCCATGGCGTGCAGAGGCCCGTTTACTATCTCAGTGAAGTACTCACACCCGCAAGACAGAGGTACCCTCATCACCAGAAGCTGGCATATGCAGTATGGAGGTCAGCCCGTAAGCTACGACACTACTTCACCGAGCATCCGATTGTCGTCGTGAGTGAAGCGCCATTGAAAAATATAATGACCAATCCAGAGGCCACAGGTCGAGTGTCCCAATGGGCTATCGAGATAGCACCTCACGACATAACTTACGTTAACCGAACAGCTATAAAATCCCAAATCCTCCCAGATTTTGTGGCAGACTGGATTCAATCCTAGACACCAGTGGCACCCGACATGTCGGGATCATGGATAATGTATTTCGACGGGTCGAAATGAAGCACGGGCGCAGCAGCAGGAGTGGTGTTGACATCACCACAAGGAGATAAGATGAAGTATATACTACGCATGAACTTCTCTCTGCCGACGAACAATGAAGCAGAATACGAAGCACTGCTGCACGGAATGAAGATGGCAAAGGCGTGACGGGGCTAACTTTGATTCCAAGGAATTCCGAGAGTTTTGTGATGACAGGGGAATAAAACTGAAATTCGCATCAGTGGCTCACCCGCAAACAAACGGTCAGGTGGAAAGGATCAACGGTCTAATAGGGGACGGCCTCAAGAAACGACTTACAGGCGCAGAGGGAGCCTGGGTCAAAGAGTTACCATCAGTACTATGGAGTTTGCGAACCACGCCTAACAGGTCGACGCAGTACACCCCATTCTTTCTGGTACACGGAGCCGAAGCAGTCCTGCCAGCTGATGTTCGATTCGAAGCACCTCGAGTGACGGCATACACAGAACCCTCTTCCAACATCCCACTGCAAGACGCTGTAGACCTACTAGATGAAGCCCGAGACATTGCTTTAGCCGGGACCACGGTATACCGGCGAGGCGAGGAACTACCACAGTCGACGAATACGCAACCGGTGCTTCAGCGTTGGAGATATGGTACTTCGGCTGAAACAAAAAAGGCCCTCGAAACTCGAGTCTCCATGGGAAGGACCTTATGTCATCACCGAAGTGATACCAGGAGGAGCGTACAGGCTCAAAAATCCAACTTCGGGAAAAGATGTTGGAAACCCATGGAATATCGCACACCTGCGACGGTTCTATACATAGGGCGCGATCATTTTTATTATTTCAATAGCCTTCAAGGTTGCTTTTCCTTATGAATAAAGTTTTAATCAGGTTCTCTGCCTTCTTTCTTCAATTTAGGCCCTACCACCTGAACAGGTCGACTGCGGCCCCTACCTTCGGCTCTTACTCCCATCGGGAGCTCTAGCCCAGAAAACACGCAGTGTCATTAATTAAATACTCTCTGTTGGGGGGATGACCCCCGGTATGCCAAAGATGTGCCATACCGGATGGTCTCACCCTTCAAGATACCGGTTTAATATTCATACCGGAATAAGAAAATAGAGTTTGGCTAAGTAAGCTAAGCCGGTATCCCCAAGAGGGGTATGCCGGAACCGAGGAAGGAAAGATACCGGCATGCAGGAAGGAAGAACATGCCGGCTGGCTGGTCAAAGATTCCGTCGGGAGCTAAAAGACAAGGATGAGCTAAGCAAAGTGGCTTTAAACAAAGACTAGAAGACAAGGAGGAGGATGACGGTCAAAGAGGCCGGAGGACGTCAGCCTCCATGTTTAAAGAAGACCACGGCGTCATCTATGATTAAAGTAGCTTTATAAAGTATCTCTGTAAAGTAGTTTGTCTAGTCAAAGATCCCATTAGGGTTTCTTGTTCTGTAAGCCACCCTCTCTTCTATATAAGGAGAGGGGGCAGCTTCTTGTACATGCGCGATCCACAGAAGGAAGAAAACCTGTAACCTGTCTTGAGATCAATGAACATGGTGATCTAGAGCGAGTTCGTCCTTGTGTCTTTCTTCTTCTACCTCTGGCCCTGGCCATGTTCTCGAGGAAAGCATCCGGAAGTTCGTCCATCTAGTCACAAACCCTCCCCCGAATCCTCTAGCGTCCATTCGGCCCCAAGATAAGCCATCCTATGGCATCTGCTCGTTCCCCACGACGACAGTTGGCGCCCACCGTGGGGCATGAAGTGGCGCTTGCTGGGAGTTCATATTCGGGCGGGCATCCTCGACGTCAACGGCGAGCGCACGGTGTCCGCGCTCGTGCAAAGCCTCTACAACATCGACTTCATCAACGATAACGCGGGCTGCTTCGCCAACGGCGGCATGTTCCCGCGAACGGCCGCACCATCGAGTTCGGCAGCATCCGCGTCTACCTCGGCACCGTCCCTGTGCGCCAGCACCTCTCGCCGGTGTTGGTGGCGCCGGATCCGCCAAGATGGCTGTGTGCTGGCCGCGCCGCCGGCAGCGTGGAGGTCATGATGGCTGGTGCGGTCAACACCGGCAAGGGAGCTGTGGAGGAAGGAGCTGAACGTGCGGCATCGACTCGCCCGGCAAAACCACCGCTGGAGCGTGACGCCGGCGTCGCGGGAGCGTCATCAGCACCACCGGCAACACCTCTTCAAGTGGCGATGAACACGCTGGCCACGCCCATCGCGCAGAACATCGACCCGGCAAAGGCTCAGGAGGAGCTGGAGGCCACGCGCAAGGCCCTGCTTACTGGCGGCGCAGACATCATCCGGGCGCAGCGCGAGCCGAACCTGACCCTACGTGAGTACAATGCTGCCCATGGCTTTGCTTCAGTTAGTGCTCATGCTGCTAGGATGCCGGAAAACCGGCTAAAAGCTCGCAATCTAGATCAGGATTTGCGCAAAGAAGTTCTTGCTGGCAAAAGTGCATCTGTATCTGTAAGCATCGTAGAAAAGCCTAAGTACAGTAGTCCAGATAAAACTATAAAGGCCGCTAAAGCTGCAGTAGAGTTGTGTGAATCTCTTTCCGGTGATGAGTTGGCAAAGCAGCAAGAGCGTGTTAAAGAGCTGTTGAAAACCATTGAGCAGCAAAATGCAGAGCAGCTGGCTAAGCTGAACGAGGCAGTGGCCTCAAAGTCCGCGCGTTCAACAAAGAATGCCGGAAGCAAGTCCCAGGGGCAGGCATCATCGCCTCATCCGGACAAAAGAAAGGAAAAGAATGCACGGCAGATGACTGTGTATGATCCGGTTCTTGCCGGAAAACAGAAAGCCGGGCAACATGATGCCGGTAGAAAAAGCCAAGGGGCAGATCGAGGCTACGCCAAGGGAGGCTATGCCGGAAACAATCATGCCGGTAAATATGAGACCGGGCAAAATTATCGAGCCGCAAGAGTGGCATACGTGGATGAAGACATGCCGCCACCAGGTTACCGGCAGGCAAGAGCCGCGGAACTGGAAGAGTATGATGAATCAGATTCCGAGGTGGAACGAACAAGAGTCCAGCGGAACCCATTGGGGGAACGACTGGGGGAAAGATGTCTGACAGACCGGGATGCGAGGCACCGGCTGGACAGGGTGCATCTGTCTGCGATAGTTGAATGTGAGGGACCTCCTGGCCCAAGGTGTTTTGGTCCACGGATCATGAGAGAAGAACCACCGGTACGCAACTTCCAGTTGCCCCGGGATACAAGAACGTATGATGGAACAACCAAGCCGGAAGACTGGCTGGCTGATTATGTCACAGCTGTTTATGTGGCTGGTGGTGGAGTGAATCGGCGTTGGGCGGTAAGAATCATACCGTCTTACCTTGTGGGTCCTGCGAGGATCTGGCTTAACAACTTGCCGGCAGGAAGCATTAACGGATGGTTGGACTTTGAGGAAGCATTTGTGAACAACTTCAGCAGCACCTACAAGAGGCCAAACCGGCCCCAACAGCTTGCGCTGTGCCAACAGCGTGCAGGAGAAACAGACCGGGACTATCTCACCCGGTGGAACTCAATGAGAAACACATGTGAAGGAGTGATTGAGGCACAAGCCATTGCTTGGTTCAGTCAAGGATGCCGGAGAGGATCACCTTTGTGGCAAAGGCTGCAGAGAAGCATGCCCACAACTCTAGCAGAGATGATACGTGTGGCAGACAGCTATGCATTGGGAGACCCAATGCAGCCGGCAGTGCAAGCTGAGCCGGAGCAGTCGAATCCGCATCAGCAGCAATACCGGGATAACCGGAACAACAAAAGAAGGGAAGATTTCCCGGATCGAAGATATGCATCGCAGCAAGTTGCTGCCGTGCAAGAGAATTTTGACGCCAGCGGCAGTCAGAGACAGAAAACCGGATCGCAGCCATGGGCGGGTCCTAAAAAGCAGTGGGTAGAAAAGAAACCCTGGGGTCAGAAAAAGAACTGGCAGGAACCCGCGAAATACACCATGGAAGCAGCCATGGACCAGCCTTGCCGGTGGCACACGCCGAATCCGGATCACCCGTCAAACCACTTGACGAAGGACTGTTCTTGGACCAAGTTCTTGATGCAGAGAGGAGCAGTAAAAGATGTGCAGGCGCCAGGGGGCCCAGTGCAGCAGCAACAGCAATTACCACCTCCACCACCACTCACTGGAGCAAACGCCTTACCGGTGCAGCCAAACAGGCAGCAGTACCAGCAGGTTAACCGGGTGGAGCAAGACAATAATCAACCACCTCCACCGGCACCTTTGGGCCGGAATGTTTATGAGGACCCGCACTTGTGCATGGTTGTCTTTGTCACTGAGCCGATGGACAGGCAAAGCGTGCATCGCCGTTCCATGGAGGTAAACGCCGTGATGCCGGCTGTTCCAAAATACATGCTGTGGTCAGATCAGGAAATCACCTGGTCGTTCAAGGATCACCCCAAAGTCATGCCGAATCCGGGTGGATACGCTCTTGTTGTGGACCCAATCATGAAAGGGCCGGAAACTCGAGTAAAATTCAGCAAGGTGCTGATAGACAATGGTAGCAGCATAAACATCATGTACAAGCACACCATGCGTACACTGGGCATAACAGAAAACATGTTGCAGCCAACTCACACAACTTTCCATGGGATTGTTCCCGGTTTGTCTTGCGCCCCAATAGGAAAAATTCGGGTGGATGTGTCGTTTGGAGGACGCGACAATTGTCGTGTTGAGAACCTTGAGTTCGAGGTGGTGGACTTAGATAGTCCCTACCATGCCTTGTTGGGAAGACCGGCATTGGCAGCTTTCATGGCGTCAACCCATACAGCCTACCTCAAGATGAAGATACCGGCACCTCGTGGACCACTAACTGTGGTGGGAAACTACAAAGTCTCAATGGAGACAGCGTCTGCCGGATCGAACCTAGCGGAATCGCTGGTGATCGCGGAGGAGAAAAAGAGAATGCAAACTGCTGTTGCGCTGGCTCAGTCCTCAAAGTTGAGCTTAGCGGCAATGAGTGGAAGCTTGGACTCACCGGCATTCAAGCCGACAAATGAGACAAAGAACATTGTGCTGGATCCGGCTTACCCAGAGCGCACCGTCCGTATCGGTGCCGGCCTCAGCCAAGCATAGGAAAGCGCGCTCGTCAGCTTCCTCCGTGAGAATCGGAACATCTTTGCCTGGTCTACTGATGATTTGGTAGGGGTTCCGAGGGAGCTGGCTGAGCACTCTCTAAACGTCCGGAAGGATGCTAAGCCGGTGCGGCAACCTTTGCGCCGGTTCGCTGAAGATAGGAGGAAAATCATTGGAGAAGAAGTAACAAAGCTGCTTGTTGCCGGTTTCATCGTGGAGGTCACGCACACAGAGTGGCTGGCCAATCCGGTGTTGGTTGAAAAGAAAAAAGATGAGAACCTGGAGGCAAAACTTGCCAAAGTGTGGCGCATGTGCATCGACTACACCAACCTCAACAAAGCTTGCCCAAGAGATCCTTTCCCTTTGCCCCGAATCGATCAAGTGATTGATTCTACTGCTGGGTGTGAGTTGTTGTCGTTCCTGGATGCCTATTCCGGTTTCCACCAGATCCCTCTGAAAAAAGAAGATCAAATAAAAACTGCGTTTATCACCCCGCACGGGGCTTATTGCTATGTCACTATGCCTTTTGGTTTGCGCAACGCTGGTGCAACGTACCAGCGCTGTATGCAAAAATGCTTGTTTGACCAAATCGGAAAGAATGTGCAAGTTTATGTGGATGACATCGTGATAAAAACTAAGGTAAAAGATACCCTAATCGATGACATCCGGCAAACATTCGATAACCTAAGGCGGTTCCGGATGAAACTCAATCCGGCAAAATGCACCTTTGGTGTTCCTGCCGGCAAGCTGCTTGGTTTCCTTGTGTCAAGCCGGGGCATTGAGGTCAATCCGGTAAAAATCCGGGCGATAGAAAGAATGACTATCCCACGAGAACTTAAAGATGTGCAAAAATTTACCGGAAGCTTGGCATCGCTAAGCCGGTTCATAAGCAGGCTGGGAGAAAAAGCCTTGCCACTATATGCTCTGATGAGAAAATCGGATACTTTCGTCTGGACCACACAGGCAGACGCAGCATTTAAAGAATTAAAAAACATGCTCGTAACGGCCCCAATTTTGGCCTCGCCCTTGGAAAGAGAACCTATGTTGCTTTATATAGCGGCAACAAACCGGGTGGTTAGTGTTGTGGTTGTGGTGGAAAGAGAAGAGGAAGGAAAAACCGTCCAGAGGCCGGTATACTACCTGAGCGAGGTGCTCTCCTCATCAAAGCAAAACTACCCACACTTCCAAAAGATGACCTATGGCGTGTTCATGGCCGCCACGAAACTCAAGCATTACTTTGAGGAGCACCCCATGAAGGTGGTGAGTGAGGCACCCATCTCCGATATCATGGGCAACAAGGATGCCAGCGGCAGGATTGCAAAATGGGCAATTCAGCTATCACCGTATGTGCCGGTATATGAAAGAAGAGATGCCATAAAATCGCAAGCTTTAGCTGATTTCTTGGTCGATTGGGCGGAGATACAGTACAAGCCGCCAGAACACAAAATAGAGTACTGGAAGATGCATTTTGACGGATCCAAGCTCAAGGAGGGCCTAGGTGCCGGTGTAGTACTCACCTCACCAAAAGGAGACCATCTCCGATCTTGTGGTGCAACAGTGTTCCGGAGATTGGGACGCAAAAGATGCAAACATGGCTTCATACCGGTTCCATGTGCAAAAGATTGCCGGCTTCTTCGAAGGGTGTGAATTCCACCATGTGCCGCATGCAGAAAATGAGGCCGCGGATACTTTATCCAAGCTAGGCTCGTCCAGGCAAGAAATTCCTCCCGGAATAGCTCTGGCGCACTTGCGAGTTCCATCAATCAAGCCAAGTCCGGAGTCGGAATCAATTTTTGTACCGGAATCACATGTGGTGCCAATGGAGATTGACGAAGGGAACCCGGGGACTGCTCCGGCAAACTCGGGGACTGCACCGGTAAACTCGGGGACTGCAACGCCCGTGCCGGAAGAGGCAATGCTTGTGGACAGCATGGACATAGACATGCCGGTGTTTGTGGTTAGAGAGGCACCATCTTGGGTCGAACCTATTAAGGAATTCCTGATCAACGGCACCTTGCCGGTTGACGAAAACGAATCAAGAAGGATACAGAGAAGGTCCAAAGCTTACACCATCATCAATGGCGAGGTGTACAAGAGAAGTGTTACCGGTGTCCTCCAAAGATGTGTGGAGCCGGAAGAAGGAAAAGAGATGCTTGAGGAAATTCATCGAGGAGAATGCGGGCACCACGTTTCTTCAAGGGCGTTGGTGGCAAAGGTGTTCCGGCATGGGTTCTACTGGCCCACAGCCTTGGACAATGCTGAGGATTTGGTAAGGAAATGCAATGGCTGCCAGAGGTATGCTAAGCAAAACCATACCCCAGCATCCGGCTTAAAAACCATACCGTTAACTTGGCCTTTCGCTGTTTGGTGCCTGGACATGGTTGGACCGTTCAAAACCGCAAGGGGAAACATGACCCACATCTTGGTAATGGTGGATAAGTTCACCAAGTGGCTGGAAGTGAAGCCTATCGCAAAATGTGATGGCCACACAGCAGTGAAATTCCTGAAAGATGTAATCCTGCGGTATGGATACCCGCACAGTATCATAACTGACAATGGCACAAACTTTGCCCAAGGAGAGTTCAAGCGGTTCTGTGAAAGTAAAAACATCCGGCTGGATTTGTGCTCAGTAGCGCACCCACAAGGCAACGGCCAAGTTGAAAGAACAAATTCTTTGGTACTTTCCGGTATCAAGCCAAGACTCATTGATGCAATGGAAAAATCGCCGGGATGTTGGATCGATGAGCTACCGTCAGTGCTCTGGAGTCTAAGAACAACTCCGAACCGGTCTACCGGATACACGCCGTTCTTCATGGTTTATGGAGCAGAAGCGGTCATACCAACCGACATTCTCCATGACTCACCAAGGGTGCAGCTCTATACCGAAGAAGAGGTAAAAGAGGCCAGAGAAAATGATGTAGACTTGCTAGAAGAAGCAAGAGAGCTAGCTTTGGCAAGAACAGCCATTTACCAGCAAAACCTCCGACGCTATCACAGCCGGAAGGTAAACCCGAGGGTATTCCGAGAAGGAGACCTGGTGCTACGCCTGGTGCAGCGCACTGAAGGCAGGCACAAGCTGTCACCCCCATGGGAAGGACCTTTCATTGTGAGCAAAGCTCTCCACAATGATGCATATTACCTAATCGATGCGCAGGAATGGAAGAAGGGAAAGGCGGACAGATCCGGGGACGAGACCAAGCGCCCGTGGAACGTAGCTTTGTTGCGTCCTTTCTACTCATGAAGTTGTGGTGTAAGAAGTTCCTTTTTGTACCTTATATGCTATGAATAAAAGATGTCGGAACCTCAAATGAATCTCGGGGACTTGTCTTGTTTAAGTTGCATGGAACATGTCTATTTTTTCTGTTGCCGGTTGCTTATTGAACGCTTTTTCTTTCCGGTTTAGTAATGTGCTAAACCCTACCGGAGTCTTCGACTCTGCTGCTGTCCATAACTTGGCTTCATGGCAAGCAAGATAAACCGGTAGGGGATAAGCACATGAACTGTGGAGAGGGGAACCGGGAAAGAACAATTCGGAAAAATTTAACTAACCCCGGTCATGCCGGTTTTTTGCAAAATTTCGAATTATTTCTAAGTTCAAGAAAATGCTTGTTTGGTGAAAGAACCTTGTGCTCATACGCCAAAGCGCCCAGAGAAGGCAGGCAGAGCCAAGGCAAAAGAGCCAGATGTGCATCTAATTGGATGCAGAAACAGTTTGGAAATCTTTGCAAGTGCAGGATAAAAGCAAAACCAAACGCGAAAATGCTAAGACAAACTAAAGATAATTAGCTACCGGTATAACCTACCGGCACAAAATGTTGTCCAACAACCATCAGCGGATTTAAGTTTTACATCATAAGCCCCGGCATACCGGGGCAGAATTTAACAAAAGATTGTTTTAAGCCACACAGGGCCAAAGGCATAACAGGTAAATCTTAAAGTCGAGAATCAGGCAGCAGGAGCTTCAGGGGGAGCGTCGCCAGCACCAGCATCGTCCAGAGACTCCTCCTCGGCTTCATCTTCCTCCTCGTCAAGAAACTCTTGGACGCCATGGGGAGGAGGGATGAAGGTGCGCATTTCAGCGTACTCCGCGATCCGGTACGCGCGATCCTGCCGTTTGGCGGCAAGGATCGGGTCCAGATCGGTTTCCGCGCCTTCGCGCACGCCGATGAGGGCATCCAGGTCGAGCTCCAGGTACCAGGAACAGGCAACGCGAAGGACAGAGTCCGCTCCAGCGCGGGCAGCAGAGCACTGCCATTCACGAATCCTCCTGCCGGCGTCCTTGAGGCGATCGCTGATCAGAGAGAAAGTGTCCGGCACCACCTCGCCAGGCCAGAGAGTCCTGTAGAGCTGGGAAGCCACTTGAGGAATATCAGATAGGTTGCGATCGATGGCGCGCATATGGGACACCCGCGCGTTAAGCGCGACCAGATGGTCATAGGGTGTCCATGGCACGGCAAGGTTCGCCTGGCCCTGGGTTGTGCGGCGTGCGTTGACTTTCTTCACAGCGTGCGTCTGGGAGTCCGGAAAGAGGCCTGTGCAAAGAAAAACGGCTAAGGAAAAGAATCCGGAAGAAAAGAAGCCGGAAGAAAAAGAGACCGGAAGAAAACATAGTGAAAAGAAAATGAGGTCGAAGAAAAAATAGCTTGTGTGCGGTAATCAAAAAAACTCACGATGGGCAAGCACGTCGGTTTGAAGGATCAGCCGATTGCTTTCCTTCTGCTCCTCCTCCAACCGCGCGGCCTTCTCCTCTGCAGCTTTCCGGGCCTTGGCCAGCTCCTCCAGCTCAGCTTGCAGCACCACGGTGGCGTTGCTAGCGTTCTCCAGGGCCTCGTTCATCTTGGCCGCTGCGTCAGCTTCAGCGGCCTCGAGAGTTTTGGCATGGTCAAGACCCAGCTGGACAAGCTGGGACTTGAGCTCCTGGAAGCTGGTCCTCTGGGCGCTCAGCTCCTCCTGATGCTGCTTGATCAGCTGCTCCTTCTCCCCTGCAACCCGGAAAAGAAGATGTAAGCAAGGTGGCGTTGGTAAGGTTGAAAGTAAAGGCAGCATAACAGAAGAAAAAAGAAAGTCGTACGTTGGGCGTTGGCGAGCTGCTCCTTCAGAGCATCAATGGAAGCTTCCAGGATCACTGTCAAGAAATTACAAGTGTTAGAAAGAAAAAGGTTCCGGTAAGGAAGATGCCGGCAGAACAAAAGCTTACCTTAGCACTTGTCGTGTGCCTCAACAAGTTCCCGGTGCTCCCATAGAAGCTCCTCAAAGAGGGTCTTCCGAGCGTCAGCCGTGAGCTGTTCAAAGCATAAAGATCAGTAAAGTTTCGCGCTAAGAACAAAGTGCTTAACCCGAAACTCGGGGACTGGCAGTGCCGGTTTCGCGCGTTCTAAGGTAAAGTTTCGCGCTAAGAACAGAGTTCTTAACCCAAAACTCGGGGACTGGCAGTGCCGGTTTCGCGCGTTCTAAGGTAAAGTTTCGCGCTAAGAACAGAGTTCTTAACCCAAAACTCGGGGACTGGCAGTGCCGGTTTCGCGCGTTCTAAGGTAAAGTTTCGCGCTAAGAACAGAGTTCTTAACCCAAAACTCGGGGACTGGCAGTGCCGGTTTCGCGCGTTCTAAGGAAAAGTTTCGCGCTAAGAACAAAGTTCTTAACCCGAAACTCGGGGACTGGCAGTGCCGGTTTCGCGCTAAGTTTTTAAAGTTTAAGTTTTGTCCTAAAAGCTACGCTTTCACCACAAAACTTGGGGACTGGGAAGATAGACAAGAGAGAAACCGACATGAAAGTAAAAAATAAAAGACTCCGGAAGAGAGGAAATCGGCAATTGAGAAAAGATAATAAAACGCACCATCACGTTGTTCGTGGCGTCGTACCACGAACTGTCCAGCTCCTTCACGGCGCAGCGGAGCCGTGTGAAGTGCTCCTCGGCACAGCGGTTCCCAATGGGATCAGGTGCTGGCTGCCTGTCCTTGCCCAGGCCGCGGGTCGCCGGAGTGATATCCGCGGCGTTCCACTTCTGGGCGTAGGGCATGAGGTGCCCCAGATCCTGGCCTCGGCGCTTGAAGTCAGTTATGCGGCCAAGAAGACCGGTGGCCTTGGTGACAGTGTTCTGGGCGGCCTTGGAGACGTGCAGCACCAGGGGCTGCTGGCCTGCAGAAGAGGTGCCGGGAGCCGTCGCCTTTCCCTTGGTAGGCCTGGAGGTCTTGGGCGGCGGCGCGGCAAAAGCAGCCCCGGAAGGCTGGGCGCCGGGAGCACTTGGCGGCGGCATGAGGATGGTCCGTGGAGAAGGGGGAGCGGTAGGCGCACCACCCGGGTTGGAGCTTCCCGGCGCGGAGGATTCCGGCGCGGGACTTGTCTTTTTCTCAAGGACAGGAGGAGCTGGAGGCTCCGCCTGCCCGGCAGCTTTTTCTTCTCCGGCACCGATGTTGCTGGTGCCGGTGTCTTGGTTCTCAAGGAAGAAGGAAGGATCCTCCTCCGTGCGGTGATCAGAAAATGTAGGGGCCGCACGCCCCGAACTTGTTGTGCCCCCCGAAAGGGAGGCAGAGATGTTACCGGCACCAGGTGGTGCCGGGCTTGAGTGAGGAGGGGTTGAGGTCCTTGCGGAACCTTCAGAGCCCGAGGGTCTTGAGCCGAGCTTGAGCGCGGCGCTGAAAAAGAAAAAAGAGAGATGGTTGGAAGAAAGCAACCGGAAAAAGAACTTAGCGAAAAAAGAGATGAGTCAGGGAATGAAAAACTTACCCGGCAGCGGTTGGCATCTGCTTGCGCGCGTAGCGGCGCACGCCAACTTTCTTCTCCCCCAGCTCTTCTGTCCGGAAGCGCTTGGAGGGAGGGGCCTGGCTGGAGCCATCGTCAGATGGCGACCGCTTGTTCTTCTGGCCCTGGGCCATGAGCTTGTCCACGAACTCCGTGCCGGCCTCGGCGCGCAGGGGCGGCACATGCTCATGGATCTATGGTTTGAACAAGGCTAAGAAGCAGCTCGAAGGAAAACAATAAGGGAAAAGAAAAGAAACCGGAAAAGAAAATACCTCAAGCATTTCCAGGTCGTCGGCGGACCCGGTTGGCTTTGGCGGAGACCGGCCCAGGCGAGATGCCGGGGTCTTGCCCATCTTCAGATCCTTCCAGAAAATGAGGGGATCTGGGTCAAAGGAGTCGAGGGCGCGCTTCCGGCAAACTCCTCGCCGCTCGGCTTCGATGAGGGGGAAGCGGTCCTTGGCCTGAAACATGAAAAAGAAAATAAGCAAAAGCAAAAGGTTACCGGTAAAAAACGACCCCGATCGCATAGTCCCTTACTTCTTGGGTCGGAGGGTTAGTAGTGCTGAAGGGAAGCAGGCCCCATTTCCAGTTAAAACGCATAGCAGTTTGGCAAATCTGCTTGGCCTTGAGGACTACGTCCTTCTTGCTAAGAGGCAGGCCCGTGATCTTGGTAGGATCGCCGGGGCCGTACATCTCGCTCATCCTATGGGCGCGGCGCTTCAGAGGAAGTACCCGGCGCGATATGAAAGTGCGGATGATATCATCAGAGCAGATGCCGGTGTCCTTCATCTTCTGCTTCATGAAGCGTATAATCCGGTTGGTCTCGTTGTGAGACTCCTTCGGATTGTAGCTCCAGTTGGTTTTCGCGGGCGGCGCCGGATCAAAAGGAGGCAGGCAGATGAGATCTGCGGGGCCGTTGTTCTTCACATAGAAAAACGTCCCTTGCCATAACCGGCAAGACTCCAGGCCGGAGAACTCGAAAAAGGGGCTCCCCTGGCGTTTGCTGATGATGCAAGACCCGCATTGAACGGGGGGCTTGGGTGGAGGAATATCTTTGCCCTGAACGGAATTAATCCGAAGAGCGAAGAAGCGGGCAAACGTCTCGCGAGTGGGACGTATGCCGATGTAGGCCTCCATGAAAGTGGTGTAGCAAGAAAGGTAGAAGATGGAGTTGCCTGGAAGATGGTGAGGTTGGAGCTTGTAGAAATCTAGAAGATCAAGGAAAAAGGAAGAAGGAGGAAGGCCGAAGCCGCGCTCAAAGTGAGCAAGAAAAACAACACGTTCGTCGGGCTCGGGGTCCGGAATTAGTTCATCATCGGGAATCCGGCAAGTGACTCCTTCCGGAATCCGACGAGACCGGTACAGCCAATCTATTTCGTATTCAGTAACATTGGAGCCCATCCAAGCTCCGCGTGTGACTGGGGAAGGCTCCTCGCCGGAAGATTGGCTGGAGCTGCTTGAAGCTTCGCCAGAGCTACTCGTTCCAAGGCGGCTGCCGGATGCTTGGCTAGAGCTACCGGATTCTAGGCGACTACCGGCATCTTGGGAGCCACCGGCATCTTGAGGGCTACCGGCCTCTTGATGGCTGCCAGAGCCTTGCTGGCTACCGGAGTCCTGCTGGTTGCCGGAATCTGCCCTCATCGAATCTGAGGGCGTAGATTCGCCGGAAGTTTGTTTGCTATGGCTAGCAGAAGAAGAAGAGGAAGACGCGGAAGAAGTTTCCTCGTCAGACATTGGATGGGAGGCAAAGAAACAAGAATCCCACACTTGACCCCCACGCGAAGATCTACGAGTAAGAGAAAAACCAAAGAAAAAGGAAGAAATAAGAACACCATAGACCCCAGATCTGGAAAGCGAGCGAATGGCAAATAGAGCAAGATTTGAACTGACCTGGAGTGTCGCAGTTGATGAGGAAGACCTTCTCCGGCGAGAGAACAGGCCCGCGGTCGCCGGCGAGCTCTGCCGACGGCGAGGCGGTGAAGGTCAAGAAGAAGCTCGAATGCAGCGCGCGAGAAGAAGGCGCTGCAGAAGCTCTCCACACGACAAGGTCCGGCGAAGGCGCGGCGTAAGTTCACCGAGCGGCGGGACTCAGGCGAGCAGCGGCAGACGAAGTGCGGCGAAGGAGCGCAGGAGCGAAGAACACTATGCGCGAAGGTAGGAGAATGCGAAGAAGAGGAAGAAGAAGGGGCAGTTGAGCTTATAAAGGAGAGAGAAGATGGGCCGAAAACCGCTGGGCCTGCGCGGTTAGCCACGCGGCCCGCGACGGTTCGCGCCGCTGATCGCCACGTGTCACAGAGATACACGCGGAAAAGAGAAGGCCACACCGAGGCGCACACAGGATGCGAAGCGGCGAGTGGGATCCGCAGCGGTGCATTAAATGCGCGCGCAAGTGTCAATACGAAGTGACAACTGACACTGGCGCGACAGTCACAGTGCGCATGTCTCTGACAGGCACAGAACCCGAAATATTCTCGACCTCGTCGAGGAGAGACTTAATGACTAAGATACCGGAGAGTAGGATGCCGGAGAATGACTTGAGAACAGAGAAAGTGTGAGTCCGAGCAAAGATGCCGGATTTGAGCCAAGGGCCAAGAAAGTTAAACCGGTATCCAAGATACAAAAACCTGGCATGGTCTGTTGGATAGAATCCGCCAGACTATACCAGCTTCGGGGACTAATGTTGGGGGGATGACCCCCGGTATGCCAAAGATGTGCCATACCGGATGGTCTCACCCTTCAAGATACCGGTTTAATATTCATACCGGAATAAGAAAATAGAGTTTGGCTAAGTAAGCTAAGCCGGTATCCCCAAGAGGGGTATGCCGGAACCAGGAAGGAAAGATACCGGCATGCCGGAAGGAAGAACATGCCGGCTGACTGGTCAAAGATTCCGTCAGGAGCTAAAAGACAAGGATGAGCTAAGCAAAGTGGCTTTAAACAAAGACTAGAAGACAAGGAGGAGGATGACGGTCAAAGAGGCCGGAGGACGTCAGCCTCCATGTTTAAAGAAGACCACGGCGTCATCTATGATTAAAGTAGCTTTATAAAGTATCTCTGTAAATTAGTTTGTCTAGTCAAAGATCCCATTAGGGTTTCTTGTTCTGTAAGCCACCCTCTCTTCTATATAAGGAGAGGGGACAGCTTCTTGTACATGCGCAATCCACAGAAGGAAGAAAACCTGTAACCTGTCTTGAGATCAATGAACATGGTGATCTAGAGCGAGTTCGTCCTTGTGTCTTTCTTCTTCTACCTCTGGCCCTGGCCATGTTCTCGAGGAAAGCATCCGGAAGTTCGTCCATCTAGTCACAAACCCTCCCCCGAATCCTCTAGCGTCCATTCGGCCCCAAGATAAGCCATCCTATGGCATCTGCTCGTTCCCCACGACGACACTCTCAACGGGAGCTAAGATTAGTGACACACAAAAAGAAAACAACCAATCCAAGCCTCGAGAAAATACGCGAGTGCTGCAGTCGATGGTTACATTATCACAAAATAAGGCTCAAACCGGTGCACCGTGTGACGATGCCAGGCGTCCAATTCCCTCGACTAAGTCGATGGGTCTCGCTTTTACAAAACTTACACAAAGGCTTCGCAATAACATTGCATAATCCAACGAAGTCGTCGGGAGAGCAGGTTGAACTGATCACTCAGCCGCCCCCGACAAATAAAATATCAATCAAATTAACATAGCGTACAACGTACGCAATAAATCTATACAAAGTAATCTTGTGCAGGAAATAAGGCTATTGCATTCATAGTCGAGCTCCCCGGTCCCAATGGGCCTTCAGATCCTTCTCAAGACACGACTCCATTCGGGAAACAATGGTGTATGCAGGACCTCTAGCGGCATCATAATACTGGCCCAAGCTCCTCTCGGTGCTCGCTACGGCTCCCAAATCTAGAGATGGATGACATGCCAATATTGAAGCAAAAGCAAGCTCCGCGCCAGCCAGGAGTTCCTTCCGCACCAGCTGTCGAATCCTTTCGGGAGACTTGAATCGGGTGAACAAGGCAGATAAAGTTTCGGGTGCTTGGTCCAGAGGAAACAAGGTGTTCCAAACCATCGTGAGATGAGCATGAAACTTATCAAAATAATAATGCGCTTTCCCCACCCGATACTTAAACTTTGCCATGACAACAGCCTTCGGACGATGCAGCCACAAACCATGATTCGGGTGCGCAACGTCAGTCATTGCCTCAACCTCTTCATGGATCTTCTTGTTTTCCTCAGTCACATCTGAAGCTACGACTGGAAAGGAGTAAGAACCAGTTAAGGCAACATTCAAAACTATTGCAGAAGGACAGAGCATGGGTTAATACTTACAGCCCAAACTTTCGGTAGCAATATGGAGTCCATCAAGAGTGTACTGTTCGATAGCTGTTGCAATCTCCCCCTTTTTCTTCACCAAGGCCGCCATCGCACGAAGAAAAGTAATATCTCTATCTAAACTAGACACTTGGTCACGCAAACAGCGAACGAGGCTTGACTCATCATTACTTGAAGGGTTCAGAGAAAGCTCAGCACGAGAAGAAGATGGAGGAATCTGCAGCGCAATCCTTAAATTCATACTAGTATCAGAATAAAAATCCCATCGGGAGCTCTGGGCATATAGGATACATTCAAAAGCATGTTCAAACTGACAGCAGAGCCGAAATAAAATTAGGCTACAACGAAGTTACGACTGGTTTTATTTACAACAAGTCAAATAAAAAGTTCAAGGATCCACTGATGACGAGCCGGGGGCGGATTCGGCTGCAGCCTTGGCTTGAGCTTCATCCACCAGTTTCAGAAGTCGGTTTGCACAAGTAACTGCTGATCGCTTGTAAGGTTCAAGATCGACTAAATGATTGTCGTTATCGACAGGCAACGTTTCGGACAACTTCTCTAAGTCTTATCTCATCCCATGGCCCATGAGCAATTGGAAAGTGAGAACCGCCCCAAATAAACGGCTGCGACGTTTCAATAGCTCCACAGGCTCGGAAGGGTCACGAGGAAAGAAGCCGCCATCTCGTCGAGAGTCTTGTCCTCCTTCATCTTCGGGAAAATCATCGAGTATAACCTTGACAACGCCCCTTTGGCCTTTTTCAGAAGGCCAAGTACTTGGACATTAGACTCAGCGGCAAGTGACAAGGCGTCGGCTGTAGAGTCCTCCCGAAGCTGATGACGTCGGGTGACGGTTAAGTCGGCATCATCTGAAAAAGGGGCAGACCAGTAATCAATAATAGAAACACCAAGACAAAAAACGGTGGGCTATGAATTTTACCTAACAAATCCTTGATGGACTCGCGAAGAGCACCTTCCTTCCTGTCGATCGCGGCCGCCGCTGCACGCTTGGCATCTTGCTCATCCTTCAGTCGTTGCTTCAGCTTCTTCACTTCCTCCTTCAGAAAGACGTTCTCATTTTCGGCGTCGGTGGCAAGCCTGTTGGCCTCAAGCACCTGATCAGCCGACGATCTGATAGTCTTTCGAAGTTGAGACTTTTCGATTTCTAGTCGGGTGAACTCTTCGGCGAACTCCGCCACAACATCGACCGTGGCATAGATCGGCTACGGCGAAATAAGATCATAAGAATTCAGTCGATATAAAGAAAATTTCGGCAAAAGCGGAACAGGTTTAAATACTTACATGGTCGCGACCTGCCGATGAAGTAGGAACGTCGCCAGGAGGAATAACCTTCGACACTGGGACCTTCTCTACAGCCGTTCGCGAAGGAGGTGTCGATTTCGCGGGAGAAGGATTGGATTCCTTGGCCGATGCAGTTCTCTCAGAAACAAATTTGGCCCTCTTTGCAAGAGGGACTTCGTCATCATCATCATCAGAGCTGTTTAAAGACAAAGCACACTTAGCATGCAAGATAATGAGAAATAAATCAAAGAAGGAGTAAGAGACACTCACAGGTCAAGGTCATCTTCGCCTGCGAAGAAGCTTGTTGAATTCTTCTTGACGGGAGGAGGCGCGGCAGCTTCATCGGCGTCATTATCTCCTCCGCGAGGACTTGATTCAGCCAAAGTGATAAGGTCATCGTGTACCTGCTTCCGACGCCAACTCCTGATGAAGGCATCGTCTTCAGTAGCCTCTTCCTCCTGGACGTCACTGTCCTCAAGGGCATGCGGGGCCTCCTCGATTCCGTCTGAATCCTCGTCATCATCCTCTGGCACCACACCGCTTTCGGGTGTAGGAGGATAACACCGGGCAGCAGCAAGCGCCTGCCAAAGGGAAAAGAGTTTGTAAGGCACGACGGATAAAAGATTAGTAACAGCAGAAGAAAGGTAGCAAGGCAAATAATTACCTCAGTTGGAGGATGATCAGAATCATAAGGAGGACGAGCCGATATCAGGACGATGTTGTCCCTCATACTGAGGCACGTTAAGCGGCGGACTTCGTCCCGGAGGTCTTCAGCCGAAAGTTCGGCAGAGCTCACTCTGGACTCATCCTCCTTGCCCGTGTAAAGCCACAACTGGTGGGGGCGAGACATCAGCGGTTCTACTCGACGTTGAAGGAACACTGAGACAACCTCAGTACCCCGCATTGTCAAGCCCCCCGTGTTCTTCAGAATGACTATTTGGTCGAGCAGCCTGTCGGCTGTCAATCTCTCTTCGGGAGAAAGAGAGTTTTGCCAAGATTTCTTCGGCTTAGCTATCAGCCTATCTCCGAAGAGAGGAAGGTTAAAGCGTCGCCCAGGCATCAACGGGTCTCGCAGGTAAAACCACTTGTTGCACCAGCCCTGGACGGACTCCTTCATTGGATAATCGAAGTAGTCGACTTCTTTCCTAACAACAAAGCCAACGCCACCGACGACGGGGGGGGCGTTGTTGTCATTATGGCGCTTCACGTAGAAGATCTTCCTCCAGAGACCCCAGTGGGGATCAATGCCGAGGAAAGCTTCACAGACAGTGATGAAGATAGAAAGGTGGAGGATGGAGTTTGGGGTCAGCTGCCAGAGCTGAATCCCGTAGAAGAAAAGAAGAGAGCAAAGAAATTCGTGCGCTGGAAGAGAAAGGCCGCGGAACAAGAAAGCAGTAAACATGACGGTGAAGCCCTTTGGGGGCTTTGGGCGAGAAACTGCACCTGGAAGGCGAATATCATCCTCAGATGCGGAGATGAATCCGAGGGCCCGCAGCTTGTTGATGTCGCGATTGGAAATGGCGGAGGCACTCCAATCACGGCTAACCTTGGCCGCCTCCGAAGCACTAGCACCCTTCTTTTTACCCATGGCGCTTGAAGCTCCTAAGAGAACGATGCAGGAAGAAGGAGAGGATGCGCGCAGAAGATGAGCAGTAGGAGGTGTAAAAAAGTAAAAATGAGGAAGTCCTCTATTTATACCACAAGGATTAACGTAAGATCGTGGCCATAACTCCGTGGGCGTCGTGGGAGGTGGAGCGAATCCAGATGTACACGTGGCGCTCGAAAACAGGATGGAACCGGCGGCCCATTATTCCCACGTCGCGCGAAAATCGAGGAAACGCCTCGATCGCTGCGCGTGCACTGGTCAAAACCTAAAAACTGCCAGCGCAGAATTAGGGTGGGCCCGGGGGGTCAAGTCTTGTCAATCAGGTCACAGCAGCGGCGTGTCATCAGTGACGTCATGGGCATTGTTTTTTGCATACGAAGAGTTAAGAAAGTATCGGGTGAGCAACTTGAGCCTATGCACGGATTGCGAGCATCCGCACCTAGGCTCGGGGGCTACTCCCATCGGGAGCGCTGACGCGCACTCGACAGAATAAAGATTCGAAGGAAAAGCTTGACTCGAGTCTGCACCCGGTTGTAAACGTCCGTGCCCAGACTCGGGGGCTACTCCCATCGGGAGCGCTGGACGCGCACCCGATAAAACTTTTTTCGCACTCCAGGATCATGCCCGGGGACTTGATTCTGTGTAGAGTAACGTTGTTTTGCCATCGGCAGTTAACCAACAGAAGTTGGGCATGTTATTCGTTATCCCTTGCGTAAAGAAAATGTATCGGATGGACTACAAAGACTTGCAGGAAAAAGCTTCAGCAGAGGAAAATGTTCGAGTGGTACAACTTGAGTCTACGCACGAATTGCAAGCATCCGTACCTAGACTCGGGGGCTACTCCCATCGGGAGCGCTGACGCGCACCCGATAGAAGATAGAAGAAATGCAAGAATGATCAAGGAGAAGGACTTCGGAAGAAGACATGCTCTAGTCTCTACCCGAACTATGTTCGGCTAGACACTCGGGGGCTACTAACGTGGGTATTACCCTTCGGGTAACCAATTTTGCTCTACCCTATACGGTCCAACTGAAGGCCCATGAAGGTACCTGATGGCAAGATGGGCCACTAGGACGGTGCGGCGGAAGATTGCTTGGAGTTCAAGACACGGAGGAAGCCGAACAAGGAAAGCTTGAAGATAGATCTATTGTAAACCTACTCGTACTCGATGAGATCTCTCGGGACCTGGCCACCTATATAAAGGCCAGGAGAGGGGCTATCGAGGGACACACAATCAACCTTAGCAATACTAGCCAGCAGAAGCTTAGAACTAGATTACCCTAGCAACTAGCATCTCGACGAGATCACAGCCGAACGATTCGGCACCCCATTGTAACCTGTTTTCATCATAATCAAAGAACAGAAAGGCAGGACGTAAGGGTTTTACCTCATCGAGGGCCCCGAACCTGGGTAAATCGCTCTCCCCGCTTGTCTGTGTACCGATGTCTCGTGTCAGCCTGCAGGATTCCATCAACCCTAAGCCCCTATCGGAGGGCATTGCCGAGGAGCACCCTCGACACACGTGTCTATGTCCGGAACCCGAGGCCCCAGAGTGACAGCAACTGGGATAACTGGAGGGGAAGGCTTAGATATGAGGATCACATGTTTTCACCAAGTGTTAATGCTTTGCTCCGGTGCTCTATTAAAAGGAGTACCTTAATTGCCAGTAGTTTTCCTTGAGGCCCGGCTGCCACCGGCTGGTAGGACAAAAGATGTTATGCAAGTTTCTCATTGCGAGCACGTATGACTATATATGGAAAACATGCCTACATGATTAATAGACTTGATGTTCTGTCTTAATGCTATTTCAATCCTATCAATTGCCCAACTGTAATTTGTTCACCCAACACTTGTTATTTGAGAGTTACCACTAGTGTAGATAGCTGGGAACCCCGGTCCATCTCTTATCATCATATACTCGTTCTATATGTCATTGGAAGTAGTATCAACTATTTTCTGGTGCCATCTCCTCTTTGTTACTATTACTGCTGCTATGTTACTGTTACTATTGCTCTCATATTACTGCTGCTTTCACATCACCCCTGTTACTAGCGCTTTTCTAGGTGCAGCTGAATTGACAACTCAGTTGTTAAGGCTTATAAGTATTCTTTACCTCCCCTTGTGTCGAATCAATAAATTTGGGTTTTACTTCCCTCGAAGACTGTTGCGATCCCCTATACTTGTGGTTTATCAACGACCCGACGGATATGTTGCCGAAGATCTTGATGAGCTCGTCGCTTGATGCAAGCTTGGAGGAGACTGCCGACGAAACCTCCTCATCGCAGGATTCGAACGATGACAACGATCTCGACGAATCGGAACCATCTGCAGCCGATCTCGCCGACTCCGATCTTGCGAGTTGATAAGATCCTTCCTTCCCAACGCGGAAGTGGAACCTCCCGAACACCATATCCATGGGCTCCTCCAGATGTGTATATGCATCCATACGGGAGGGTGGGTGAGGAACAAAATCGACTAGAGCGGTTTCGATCTGTTTACCTCGATCCGTCGCGTTGCTTGCTACCGAAGATGCCGAAGATGTTGAACGTGCCATCGAGATCAGAACCTTGTCGCCTCTAATTCCCAGAGACGGCGCCAATTGATAAGGGATTAACTTATCAATGCCTACAAGTTGTAGACTAGGGTTTAGTTGGAAGTAGAGGGCAAGTAGATCTCGAAGGTTTCAGCCGAAAAGTACTCGACTGCTATGAAAAACTAGGGTTGTCTGGAAAACAATGAATCGATCCTCTCTTTGTCCCTCGACTCCCCCTTATATAGGAGGCGGAGCCGAGGGTTTCGTAATACACAAGTTTACAGAGTCCGGGAGGGATTCTGACCCGTCCCGCAATAATTACAAGTCAATATTCCTAATACAATTCTATCTTTCCAAACTATCTCTCGATTGGGCTTCCGGGCTTTGTAAATCTTCGGGTCGTGGGCCTTCAGTAAAACCCCGGGTACCTTCTTCGGCAGGCCCATTGGGGATGCCTATGTCATCTGGCGCACCAGTGTCAGGGGTCAAATCCTTTCGACTCACGCGCGCGCAATTAATACGCCGCATCGGATCCTCGCTGCCGTTCCGGATCCTTGTGGCCTCTGTGTGGCACCTCCCCGCGGCGCGTGTATTCTCGTGCCACGTGGCGGCCCACGGGCAAAGCAAAGCGGGCCTGGCCGCGCTCCGGTCCATGAACCCTATCGGTATAAAGGGGCGCGACGGTTCCCCTGCGTCGCCCATGCTCCCACTTCGCTTCGCATCCTCAACCTCCTGTGCTCCTGCGCCCTGTGCCGCTCCAGTTCGCCGCGCCGCCGTTCGTCTTTGAGCTCGTGCCCTCCGGTGAACATCCGCGAGGAAGCGTGGCGGAGCTCGCTTGTTCGTCTCCGTCGAGATCTGCGGCAGTGCTCCTTCAATCTGTCCAAGGCCGCACCACGGCACCTTCTTCTTCCTCTCCGTTCGCCGCCGCCGAAGCTCTCCTCGACGAGCTCCGGCGAACTACCAAGCTTTCCAACTTCCAGGACCTCCGCCGCCGTTCCCAGGTTAGCCCTTCTCAGATCTCACATTGTCTTCTTCTTGCAGTCTCCCTGCGCGCAGTAGGATATTTATTCCCCTTTTCTTTTATGTTTTCCTTTCCTTCGTAGATCTTCGGGAAGGAGTAGATTCAGGGAAATCTGTTTTTAGCCAACCTCAACACTAGCAAAAATGTCATCCGAAGAATCCGTTCCGGAACTCTCCGCCAGCACCCGGCATAGCGAGAGCCCGGAAACCTTGGGAGAGGAGGTTCCGGTAGATCAGTCCTATGATGGGCTTGAGGAGGACCTCGCCCAACTTGAAGAAGAAGCCGATGGCTCCGAGCAGCTTACCGGCAATGACGAGGAACACGCCGGTGGCCCGGGCCAAGGCGCTGACGCGGATTTTCCCGGCATCGACCTGGATGCCTATACGCGCGGAGCCTGGATGGGTTCCGATGTTACCCAGGCCGAAATAGATTGGCTCTACCGGTCCCGAAGAATACCGTAAGAGGTGTTCTACCGGATCCTCGGCAAGAACTAAAGCATGCGCCCCGGCCAGGCGAATATGTTGTCTTCGCCGCCCATTTTGAGTGCGGCTTAGGCCTTCCGGTGTCAGACTTCTTCCGGCACTTTCTTGACTTCTATGAGCTTCAGCCCCACCATCTTTCGGGCAATTCCATCTTTTACCTCTCTTCTTTTACTGCTTTCATGGAGGGATATGCCGATATCACTCCTTCCGTAGGTAACTTCTCCTACTTTGTGCCATGGGTGCTATTACCTCCTCCAAAAGAGAGAGGGAGAAGTAAGTTGTCGCTGCGCCTGCCGAATGTGAAGCAGTGTCTTATCACATGCATAGAGTGGTCTCCGATTATCGGCTGGCCTCCGTGTATGGGCTAGGTACTAACGGGCCGGCCTAGATATCCATCGGCAGCTTCCCTAATTATAGTATTAATATCATATGCCCTACTTAGCGGCACGTCCTACGCACCACGTCTAACTACCCACGCCATCTTGAAGTCAACATCGCCTTCCATCGCCGTCTGGAGAAGATAGGAGTCCTTTCGTCGCCTCCTCGCGGAGCCTACAGCTTGATCTAACGACGGCAACATCCGTGTTCCAGGTGCGCATGTTTGCAATCTCTTTTATCATCGATCGTTTCGTCCACTTGATCTAAACCTTCATTCTTTGCCGGACGTGTAAGTTTTAGGTTAATATTTACGTTGTAGATGGTTTAGGAGATTTTCTATGTCAGCAATAATTGTTGTTTTTATATGTTATTTGCAGAATGGATGATTTAGATGGCCCCGTTTATTGTGACTACACAAAGTGGACGAATCTCGTAGCCACTTTTCAGGACCTCAACATGCGAGGTTTCGCTCTAATAGTTTGCGTACGATGTTGCAACTGCCAGCCTTCAGCATGCGCACAGATTTGATCAGATTTATAATAGAGCTATTTGATCCTAAAACAGAGACATTCGTCGTAATGCAGGAGCGATAGCTGCAACCCATGTAGACATAGAATGCATATTTGGTCTACATAATGACGGTTATTATGCTTTCGAAATAATTGATCAAGAATGTCTAGTAAGTAGAAGAAACATATCGGCTAGTTATCTCAACAAGTCTAGTGGAAATCTAGTTATTTTCGAATTGATTGCTGACATAGAGAGAGAGAGAAAGCTTCCGATGATGACTTTGTGCCACAAGAACAATCGATAGAGATCAGTACTGTTTAGTGGAGGATGTTCCTAGACTGTTTAAAATTAACTGGAATCACTTCACATTGCGTTACCTCCTTGATAATTTGTCGGCTTACGGAAGAGCAGCAAAAGGTAGGGGATGGCCGGTAGGAAATCTTGGTCTCACTCAGGTATGTAAACATGATTAGCACTATATTTGATGTATGTGAGAATTTGAAACTTATTTCATTTAAAATGTGTTGTGTGTAGTTACTATACTGGGAAAAGGTGGTAGTTGTTGATGATTCGACGTATATTCCACACAACTCTATTCGGCCACTTATGAGAAACTGGACCGAAGCGGAAGCTGAAAGGAGATCGTTGTACGACTATGCAAATGGTCGTGGGCGAGGCAAAGTGAAGGTTTTGTTTTTTATTACTACGTCTAGCTACATTATATCATAGTCGATATTGTGCTGTTATATTAATTTATGACATTTGTTTTATAATTTGACATGCAGATTGTTAATGATCTTACATCTCAATCCAAAGCTAGTGCGCAAACAAAGCAAAACCCATCGCAGAATGGTGAACAGTCACGTTCGAGACATAGGGCTTATAACAAGGACATAGTAATGGTAAGTATGAAGAAGAAACTGAAGGATCACATTGACACACAATTAGCACTTGTACCAAAGAGATGTGCAGAGGTGAGAGCCATACATTTTACGAACACGAAAATATTACATTATGAGAATAATTATGTTACTACTTGTTTTGCATGAAGTTCTGAAATTGTTAAATAAGAACGGTGTCATGTACAAACCGATTGAAGGATCAGAGTCAGATAAAGGAGGATATGAGGAAGAAGACGATTCTGTTCACATCGATGATTCGTCTAAGAAAGAATTCATGTACAAGACCAGACAACATAGATGCTTTAATTAGCAATCTAACGAAGAATTCGGATAAGTATGTCACACCTCCTATGCATAATGGGGTGCCGGAGGCCGGAGATAATGTGTATGTCACACCAGAAAACCTTGGTAACACGGAGGGTACACAAGATAATCATTTCATCATAAATGATACTACAAAACCGGCATCATCCTCGGAAGTACCGGACGACATTTTCGCAAGATCTACGACCAAGGTGAATGCTGGACAGAAGAATGACCTACATGACGGTGAAGACGAAGTTATGAGTACTCACAATGTAGAAACAATGGGAGTAGAGGCTAGTAGGAAGAAGGGAAATACAACAAAGTGTGCAAATAGTAATGCTAGAAGGAAAAACGCAGCAGTACAAGTTGCAGGGAAAAGGAAATGGACGACGAATCAAAAATATGGATCGCCATATGTGGTCGCGAAACCACCACCAAAACATCGAAGCCGTGTAAAGAAAGGTAAGACCGTTTATTCGTTATTTCTTTGTTGGCAAATAAATGATGTTGCAACATGTAACATAGATGTTATTACTATTTTGTGCATGAGGGTTGTTTGCAGAACATGAAGTTTGGGTATCTTTGGCGGTACCAACACCGCTGGAAATAGAAGCTGCTGCTTTATATGTCAAAACAATATCTAAGATACCAAAACAAGCATCTAAAGAGTGTACAAGAATGAATTTGGCGCCAGCTTGTCTTCAGAAGGCTTAACGTCATTCTTGCGCATGAACGACTATCTGATGATGTAAGGGCACCTCCAACGGGGCGACGCATTTCGGACGCCCAAATTGTCCGCGGGCGTCCGTTTGCATCGCCAGGCGAACGCCAAAATGACCGCGAGGGGCGAAATGTCCGTTTGCGTCGGGGGCCACCCCCAGCGGTCCGACGCATTTTGGACATGCAACTGTCTTTTTTTCCTGCTCCTTCTTTTCATTTTGTTGAATGAGCAAGTTTAAACGCGAAAACAAGTAGTACTGAATGATGTCTTGTTGCTCGAATCGAATAGATTAGCTATAAACAATTCACCAAATAGATTACTCCAATCGAAAAGGTTCAAACATATTTAACATACAAACAAGAACACATTTAAAAACATATAAACTAAAAACTAATTTTTGGCCTTATTATTAGAAGGCCATGTGTCGTTGTCCTCACTCTTGCGCCTCTTGCTTGTCACCTCCTTGTCGGAAGAGGAACTGGAGGACGACGCGTCCGTCGAGGAGTTGGAGTCGGACGAAGTGTTGTCATTTCGTCGTCGTTGTCGTTGAACGGACGATAACGATGACGCGCCGCCCGCGCCTGCGCCCTTGCCCGGGCCCTGGCCTCCTTCCTTGCCGCCGCCTTGTCGTCCGCCGCCTCCTGCGCCTCCAGCCGGTCGAACTTGGCGTCGGAGTCCTCCTCCTCCTCCTGCCCCTCCTCCTCCTCGTCGTTGTCCTCGTCGTCGCTGCCAGCGGCGCCTCCGTCCTCCTCCTCCTCACTCGGCGTGGAGGCAGGGTCGCTTGGCGTGGAGCCCAGGTCGCTTGGCGTCGGAGGAGTTTCCCACCAATGTTGCCATCCCGGCGGCTTGCCCTCGCTCTCCGAGTCTGACTGCAGGGTGTAGTCGCTCATGGCATCTGGCTAGCCGATGTTGGAGAAGAAGAAGAAGAAGAACGAGGCAGTTCGACGTGAACTATAGTAAATGCAGGGGTTATATTCTGCGGGGATTAATGGCGGTGCGTGTAACGAAGAGGCCGGCGGTTGCTCTTCCACGGCGGTTCGGCGCTCCATGCCGGGGGTTGGCGGGTTGATCGGCAAGGTTGCCACTCCGGCGGTTGACATTCGCGCGCTTGTTGTGGTTTAATTCGAGGCCGATAGAACCAGGGTCGCTGCCAGGCGGGCCCGTGGGGGAAGCGAGCGGACGCTAGGCGTGACCGCGCATCGTCCGCGGAGACGCAAACGTGCCGCATATTTGCGTCCCGTTTGCGTCGCTGCGGACGCCCCGGACACGATGCGTCGCCCCGCTGGAGTAGGGTGCAGACGCATTTCCGATCCGCGCGGACGCAAACGGTCGCACATCGTTTGTTTGCGTCGCCCCTTTGGATATGCCATAAGTCTTCAAAACCTTCTACGTTATACTCGTAAATTATTTGAACATGAAATTATTGTATAATTGTTGTTTTCAGATTATTGATGCTGCTATTGGATATTTGTCTCTCCGTGTTGGGCCTGATCGAATGTTATGTCCAGCATGGAGGACAAACTATCTCCTTGAACTCGCAGAAAAACAGTACAGAAGAAAATACACAATTAAAAATTTAGATGATGTAGTTAAAAGATCAGGAGCCATAGGTAGGGTTATGGATGAATATTTCAAGCGTGAGAAGGTAACAACAGTTTCTTTGACTGTTTTCGTGCCAAATTAGAATAAAACAATATGATAATTGACATAGTTTTTTTCTTCTCATGTAGACATTTTTTCCACTGAACATACGGAAAACTCATTACGTAACTATTGCCATGCATACAACGAAGAAGGAAAATTCCAGGTCCTTGAACCTCTATTTGGTTTAGGGGTGTCAAAATCAGTTGTGGAAGACTTGGTATATTGCACTCTTTTTTGTCATGTCTTCGTGTACTTTCTCATGTTTGTCCACTAATATTTATTGTGTTGTAGATTGGACAAATTTCACTAGACATACAAGAGGCAAACAAAACTTCTGAGACATAATATCCTGATGTCGAGGAATGGCCTATTAAAAGCTATGATATCCCTGAGCAAACAGATACGTAAGTAACTATATTGCATTACACATAAAGAAAGTCGGTTTTGTATATGCGCACACTTTAAATTTTGTCACATTATATACGAGCAATTCATGCGGATTATGGGTATTGCAATGTATGGAGCACTGGGATGGAGATCATATGACTTGCCCGGTTTCTCAGGTTGGCTATACTATGTTCCATGCACTCGGTTAATGTTAACAATGTTAACAAGCCATGTGTTTAACACCTTATAATATTTTGGCAAGCCAGCGTCGATGAATCCAGAGAAAGTACAGTTGCAAACATTGTTTTTTCACCTAAAAACATTCTCGAGAAGGTGAAAAACAAAGTGAGAGTCCTAGCAAAGACCAGGATAATATAAATTTGATAGTGTGATTGTGTTCGTTTTTTATCGCACAGAAGGTTTCCGGACACATGGAATATTGAATTTATAATTGTCTTTGGTTGTAAACAATATTTTTTCGATTATGCTTATCTACAAATATTTTGAACAATGATTTTATTTCCCATTTTCGAAAGTATGCAATTATTTTCCTTTGTACATGCATGCTATGATATACATAAGGAAATGCCTACTTCACAATATATCATGTCTTTTTCCAGTTTAACAAAAGAACACCAGAGAATTACATCCGGAATGGTCAGCCAGTTCACATACAAAATATAGAACACAACTATGTAAACTGGATAAAGTGAGTTTTAGCCGAGTTAACATACAAAATAAAAACACCAGTACGTAGCAAACATTAACAACTCCATCAAATACAAATCTATTTTTGTCCCGTTCATAATTAAGGAAATTTACTGCCCTTTAGATAACTATGAAAGAACTACCCTTCCTGCTGCAGCATATTCCTGCACATGTTCATAGACATAAAATTACACAACAAATCATAGGAATCTTTAAAAAAATATGAAACAAAATGGCACAAAAACTTACTTGGGATGAAATATGCATATTGGGTTTCTTCTGTTATGCCCTTCTTGTTGGCATGCCCCGCACACCTGCACCCTGCGCTCTTTGTGTCCTAGTGGTCTTCTATTTTTAGTCATCGGAGATTTCTGCGCTTCTTGGTCTTTTGTGTTTTGCCCCTTAGTGGACACTTTCAAAGGATCATCAATAGCAATATCGCATGGTCCACTAGCATCTTCATTTTCATGCACTGAGCTGAGGGGACCATATGCTTTGCCTTTACCATACCCCTCTCTTCTAGAAATTATACCATCGATGGTAATGTTCAACAAATCATATTCCGTTGAATTGTTTAATGCAATATGCATAGCTTGTGATGCCTTAATATTCATCTTGATGTATTTCTCCCGCTCCTCTGGCCCAGACCAACCCCACCCAAACACGTCGCTGGTGCGTCTAGCTGGCAACCCAAACCTGGCATTTTTTGTGAATCGTCGTAGAGCACAACATTGTGGAATTTTAGTAAATTTCAAGAAATGCAGCACATGCAGTACGTGCTTGCAATGGATCCCCTGTTGAATCATCCTTCGACAGCTGCACCTTATAATTTCTGCCTCGTTGGGTCTATGTTCCACGTAGAACCTGGTCCTAAATTTATTCCTCCATGCCACAATGAAGATGTTTGAGTCTCCTACCCGCATTCTTTCTAAGATCTCTATGCCGTCAATCTTTGAAAGCTCATTTTGAATAATATAGAACACATCAAGAGTGAAGACGTTTCCAGCAGCTACCTCTAGTTCTCTGAAATTAGTAATTGGCACTGGTGTAGTCTGTGAAGCCATGCTGTCGTCGTGGGCTTCGTTCTCACGGAGACGGGCAATTGCATAGTCGTAGTGCATAATCATATCAACAATTGTCATTTCCCCATCTAGGTGAAGGTGCAGACAAGAGTAAAAACTTTCACTCCGTTGGTTGCTTTTCATACCCAGCCAGAATCCTTCAGAGAGATACGCCATTTTCTGGTTTTTGGGGATTGCCATTTTCTGTAAAATGCATGCCATCGCTCCTCAAATACTTGCTCCGAGGTGGTGTAATACAAAAGAGTCCTGAACTCGTTCAGTGACTTGTTAGGTACATGCATCTCCATATTTTTTTCAATGTGAAAGCTGGAGATACGATGCGACACACCAGAAAATACTTCGTTGATTGCGCAGGTCATCGCGGCATATACATCCGTGATTACTGCCTTTGGTTTCTATTGATACATCGCTTTCAGGAAAGTCTTTTGAAGCCAAACATATGTTTCTTCAGTCTCACTTGAAAGGATGGCACACCCAAAAACTGTTGTCCTACGGTGGTTGTTCAACCCCACAAAAGGAACAAATGGCATCTTATATTAATTCACCTTGTATGTGCTATCAAATACCAGCACATCGCCTTAGTCCTGGTAATCCCCGTGACTGGGAATCACACAAGAACATGTGCTTCAGACGGCCTTCGTCGTCAAGGTCATATTCATAGAAAAATTTAGGGTCCCTCTTTTTCCTCTTTGCCATAATGCGGATGGTTGTGGTAGCGTCACCGTCGAAAAGTAGCCTCCTCCTCTCCCTAGAGCACATGTTGTACATATCCTTTCTTGTGAATCCAACACCCGCAAATGAACCCGAGTTTGCAATAAAGGATCTCATAATGATGTGCTTCCTGACCCCCATGGCTCCTAGTGATAATATCTTAGATCTCTGCGTGTCGTTGATCCTCCTATGGGACCGAAGAAACGACACTTGAGTCCAGAAACCAGATTTTCCATAAAACTTCACCATCAAACGTGCCTTGCAACTGCAGAGAGACTCAGGTCTGAGCCTATATATGCGGCCTTCCGTGGTCAGTAGCTTTTTGGGACGTCTGCCTTGTCTGGAACACACAAAACGCCTTAGCCGAATTACTCCATCATCAAACCGCTTAACCTGGTCCAACCGAACGCTGAACACATAATCTTTAGCATATCTGTTGTAGAAACAATATGATGCTGCTTTAGAAATAAAAGTTATCTCCTTTATCTTCTAGTATAAATCCCGCTTATTATCAGGATATTCATTGCCATTGTTACCTTTCTGTGTTTTCTCAGGCTGACTAGCGCTTGGCGTCGCTTGCAAGTAGAAAACATAGGCATTAATTAAAACTATAATTTTATGTGTTCCAGCTCTATAGGACTGATAAAAAAGAGATAACAACCTGGCTCATGTCAATAGAATCCACAGAAACTGATGCACCTTCCACATCATCAATATGCATGGCCCGTGTCCAAGTCAGATTCACCGTAATAGTCGTATTCAAACTGCGCGTCAAATTGTGCCTAAAATTTATTAATGCATCACGAAATTTAGTAACCGTAAATTGTACAGTTGCCATCATTTTATGCATCCTTTTATGCCATTTTATGAGTCACTACACATACCTCACTAGTATTTTGATCGTTTGTGTGTTCACCATGGTTCTCATCATTTTCATCGTCTATGTGTTTACCATGGTTGTCATCATTATCAAATTCATCGTACGCAATCTTCATAAATTATGACAGGAGGAACCATATATTATTTGATGATGCTGGACTGCTGGTAATCGAAATGAAAAATAGTGCACCAAGAATATATAGTAATGTGGCTCACATCAAACTCGTCTTCGCTCCAGCTAGCTTCGTGCTCCAAATTTTCCTCCATTGACATGTCATCGGAATTATAGCCGACGTACTCGTTTTGTTCCTTAATCGTACTAGACATAGAGCTCTCCATCTTCTCTAGTATTGGACCATAATTAGATTAGAAAAACCGGCAGTATTGCGTCCTCTTGACTATGCTAGAAGATGAAGTCATGGGTACCTCTAATTAAAAACCTAGCGGGGAAGATGCCGAGCCGGTGGCGCGCCTTTCCAAGATCGTCGATCTGTGGGGCTTCGCGGTCACCGGCGTCGAGATGCGAAACAACCACCGGCGTTTTACCCAGCGGCAGCGATGGACGGGCCGGCAACAACCGCCGACGGCCGGGCCAGCAACAACCGCCGACGTTTTACCCAGCGGTGGCGTGGAACAACTCGATCAGCATGCAAGGACATGGGAGCTAATCACGGTGATTAGCTTAACACGTGGGACCTACCCACGTGGGGTCAGCCGTATAGATACGCCCAAGCATGTATAGCCATACGAGCCTTGTACTAGGCTTGGATATGGGTTTCAGCGAGCATCACAAAAAAACAAAATCGGGACCACCCTACCCCTTCGGCGATGAGTCGCGAGTTTGGAGAGGGTGCGCACCGAAGCACATCTCTTGTCGTAATGCATGGGCACTTTTGCTAGTATCTTAAAAAAATACTCAATGTATTTTAAGGTATGAATCGTGCAAAACCTGATAAGTTATGCGGTGAAACCTATGAAGCGCGACTACTTTGCTTTTTCTGTCGTACTGGTATCGGATACGGGGTACTGCTCGGATACTTCTCGATACGTATCATGTACGTATATTCTAATTTTTAATTAAAGAAAAATAAGAAAATTACGGGATACCCAAGGGATACTCGAGCGATACTCGAGGGGTACTTGAACCAGCCCACCGTCCACTCATCTTCTACCGCTGATTCTTCCACTCCACCCCATCCCCATCGAACGATTGATTTTGATCTCTGAATTCATTCCTTTTCCATTCAGATAATCAATGACTAGTGCTAGTACATCCCATCAAATAGATCTTCGGTTGGGAGCTCGAGCTAGAGCATGTACAAGGGCAAGAACTACAGGAAATACATCCCAACTACTAGCTATTGATTCGTGTGATTTCTAGAGATGAATTTTACTTCTTTAATTATTATAAAATATCTATGTTGGATACGGGGAAACCATCCACATCTAATCATATAATAAATATTTAACTTCTTTATTTTTAAAAATATTTACATATATATGAACGTATCCCCGTATCTGTGTTTTTGAAAAATTGCTATTGCGTATCGGATACGTATCCAAGTATATGTGGGTTGTTCTGTAAAAAAGAGTAGCACGAATCTTCAATGAACCGACGGCAAAGATAGTCCAGGGGCTTCCTACGTGTGGAGTTGTATTTCTCCTAACTTACCGAGGTGGTTCTGCAAGTCAGTTGTTACCTTTGACCTAACAACAAATCGAGTCGGATCCATTTGCATCTCTCCTCTCCAACGATCTCCACCAACAGCAACTGAGCAACCCCTTGTCCCCGTTGTCATCTTCACGACCAGTCGACCACCACTTCCCCCCCATCTCTCCTCCGCTCTAGGTGGTGACTACGGCGACGGCCCCTGCTAAACATTGCCTCATTGGTCCTGACACTGCGATACAGCTCGCGAATAAGAGGGACAGGAAGCCGCATCATGGCAGGGTCAGATTTGCATAGAGCTATGGGCATGTTGAACTTAGCTGCCTTGGAGGAGCAAGGTCTGAAGCTAGGCGTGGAGGCACTGCTCTCAGAGCTCCG
This sequence comes from Lolium rigidum, assembly GCF_022539505.1. Lineage (NCBI taxonomy): Eukaryota > Viridiplantae > Streptophyta > Magnoliopsida > Poales > Poaceae > Lolium > Lolium rigidum. The sequence continues at coordinate 300,239,067 of NC_061508.1, forward strand.
TATCTCTATCAGGGCTGTATGCGACATGGAAGAGACTTCGGCTGGCGTGATCGAACTCATGCAGAGTGGCGTCAGATTGCTCAGTATTAGGCTTTGCCAAGTCCTTGAAGAGGTCTTGACCAAGCAGCAAAGAGTTCATGTATTCCGTCAGGTATCTCTGAACTTTCCCTTGATGAGTGTCTTCGTTCGCCCTAGACTCAACCGTTGTCTCAGGAGATTGCGCATTAAGGTCACTCAACTTGAATTCGATTCTAGATCCAGACCTGTATCTGAACAGAATCTCTCCGCCCTGAGAAATTCAAGTTATTCAACAGTGGTTGGGAAGGTAGCAGAGAATATGGTGGAGAAGATGGTGAGGATTTTGCTCGTCGACAGAACTGGGGATGATGGACCTTTGTTTCTGCCAATTGCTGGAGGTCCTGGATCTGGGAAGACAGTTTTGGCACACACCTTGTTTAATGATGATAGGGTCATGGGCATGTTTGTTCTGCGAGCTTGGGTGCATGTTTCACCACACTTTGGTCTCTCGGCAATCTTATTATCAATTCTTACCGTATCCAGCTCTTCTGACAATGTTGATCAATATGATCAAGCAGATCTGAAGAGACATGTTGATAAATATGATCAAGCAGATCTGGAGAGGCATGTGCGAGAAACTTTGAGTGGCACAAGATATTTGCTAGTTCTAGATGATGTGTGGAGTGAGAGTGAGCAGGAATGGCGCGCCCTGATGCAGGCCCTGCCATCAAATGGTACGGTAATAGTCACTAGCCGAGTTTCTGCTGCTGTATGTTGTGTGAACTCTGTGGGTACTGGAGAGGAGGCTACACTGGAGAAGAGGCTACACTCGAGATTTGTTCATCTGTGGACAGAGAAGGCCGCCAAAATTCGATGTGAAGCAGAAATTCAGATGTTGAGAATGGAAGAACCTGATGAGTTTATTTTGCAGAGTGCCCATGCCAGCTATTTCCATCTTCCGTTGGACTTACGGAAATGCCTTCTTTATTGCTCGATGTTCCCATTTGAATACAAATTTGATCCTGAAGAATTAGCTGATCTTTTGGCTGCTGAAGGTCTAATATCGCCCACTGTGACTCATGCCCAACGCAGAAGCTATCTCCAAAAGCTCTTTGATGTGTGTTTCCATCCAGTGGAGAAATCTGGAAATGCAACAGCAAAGCGTACATTCAGGATGTACAGTATATTACACAGGTTTGCTCGACTTGTTGATAAAAAAATCAGTGGAACTGTTGACAATTTTTCATCTCATATTAGCAGAAGAAAAGAAGGGACACTAGAATCAGTTAAGTATTTATCCACACAAGATATTGACTATAACAAATTGCGTTGGTTCAAAAAGTTGAATACCCTAATAGTACTTCAAAGAAATAGTCCAGATGGGATTAAAGAGCTCCCACGGTGGTTCTTTAAATTATTCCAGCATCTGAGGATCTTGAATTTGAAAGGTAGTAATATCAGCTCCCTCCCTAAAAAGTTTGGTATGATGTCCAACTTGAGATATCTCAATCTTTCATGGGCAGATATAGAAAATATTCCTAGTTTTGTCTCAAAACTGCAGAATCTGCAAACTCTCGTACTCTCCCACTGTGAGAAGCTCCAGAAACTGCATGGAACTATAAGCAAGCTTGTCCTGTTACAGAAGTTGGACCTCCAAGGTTGTTGCTGTCTCATGGAATTGCCCTCTAACATGGGTGAAATGAAGAGCCTTCAGTATCTAAATGTTCAGGAGTGCTCATCTCTAAAGAGAATGCCATACAATCTGGGCCAATTAGTGAATCTCGAAACAATGTTAGGATATGTTATTGATGGAAGAGCAATATCAGAACTGCAGTCATTGGAAAATCTCAAGGAGTTGAGTTTGGAATGCCTAGAAAATATTTCAGATGTTGCAAATGCAAGCGATTTGAGGCTAGAAGATAAACAACAGCTTGATTCATTGGTATTTCAGTGGAACAAGAGTTCTGTTGATAGTAGTTCAAGAGCGTCTGAAGTCCTTGACTGCCTTCGACCAAATGAACACTTGAGAACCCTGGACATTGTTGCATACGAAGGAATTGTTTTTCCAACTTGGATGACAAGCAGCAACGCACATCTCATTTCACTGGTTGAGATTAGGCTAGTTAATATGAAGGTGTGTCAAACATTGCCGCCACTTGGGCTACTACCTCTCCTGAAGACTGCTGAGATAAGTGGAGCTGAAGCCATCAGTTCTATTAGTGATAGTTTCTACGGTCAAAATGGCACATTCCCTTCCTTGAAGAAATTGATTTTCTCTAACATGCCTAATCTAGAGCTATGGGAACAGCCACATTATGGCTCTGTGTTTCCTTGTTTGCAAGAGGTGACAATCATCCAATGCCCAAAGTTAGCATTGCGCGTGGAACCTCCATCAGTTACAAAATTGATATTGTGGATGAATAACCAGAAACTGCATAGTTCAACAGGAGCTCTAGGAAATATGGCACACATTCTGAAACATGTCTCGATTTCGTTCTGTCATGAGCTCAGAGCATCTTCGTATTGCGAGGGTCTTCAGGATCTCTGTAGCCTTAAAGGATTGGAGCTCTGTGGATGTGATGAGATGACATGCTTGCCACGGGGTTTGCAACAACTTTCCTCTCTCAGAAGTTTAACAATTGTGCGTTGCGGCACACTGGAAAGTTTACCAGATTGGTTGGAGAATCTACCTTATCTGCGGCTGGTGCGCTTGTCTGCTTGTCCTATGTTGCACTCAGTCCCAGAAAGTTTGAGATTGCGCCATTTTACCCGAATATGCATTGAAGATTGCCCTAACTTAAAAGCACAATCATCGGGTAAGCAAAAAAAAAAATCTGCATTGTTCGAATTAACTTAATGGCACATTTTTAGTAGTTTTCAATTCTAATGCATTGCATCATTTTCTCGTTGCATATGTTAGATTGAGAAGCCATCTTTTTATATCTTTCAGCGAAAACTTTCAACCTTCCAAATTATGCATGACTGTCTAATTACATTATTCTGGCTGTAATTTAAGTCTCACATCATGGACAAGATTTAATTACTTAAATATTTTCGTGATGCAGATGTATTAGTGGTTTTCAATATTCTGGATTTAAAATATCCAACTTATCATGTATGCATTTTTAGCTATTATTAACTTTTTGTAACTCCTTTTGGGACCTCTCCACAAAAACTGCAATCTGAAACCTTGATGTTGTAGCATATTACTACACTGAGCATTATACAAATTTATTTCCCAATTGATTTGCAATTCATCGCTAATTTACAAACTACTGAACCTTCATGTGTAACAGAGACTGATTGGGAATGGTATGACAGCGACGATGACTTATTAGTAGATGTCATTCCTAATAACTGCACATGAGATTCCCTCTCAAAACTCTGGTTCCAGTAAACCTGTGATGCGCGACACTCTCTCTTTGGATTTTGGCTACAGTGGACGTGACACCAAAATCGTCAGCACAACCGTCAGGTACCTAAAAATACTGCAATATTTTAATGTAACTGCTTGGCATAGTTTTCGATAAATTTTATTTTGGATGAATTGCATTGTTGTGGCATTTAGCACATATGTCGAGTGAGAAGTTGTTCTTTCAAAGTAATGCTTGATTGCCTTATTACGTTGTTCTGGGTCAACACTAAATACTGGTTTATTAGTCCTTTGTATAGTTCTAGGTTGTCAATTTGACCAACTTAATATAAGATATATGTTACAAAAAAATATATCACTAAAAACTTCAGGTCTTTTTTTAATGATATATTTTTATGTATATAGTTTATGTTATATAATTGGCAATCCCTCTGTACCGGTTTATTAGGCCTATTAGCTCGTGTAGCGTGACCTAGGTGCAAGAGTATTGGGCAATAGAAATCTCACTATCCAGTTTTTTAGCCAATCACTGTTGTTCAATGCTGAAGGAATATGATAAAATAGCAATCGCACAAGACTGGTTGAGCTTCCAGTATGCATACACGTTGACAAGCTGCGCGCTTGCTCTAAGTGCTACCTGTATACATACATTTGTTGTTTTTACAAAGAAAAATTTTCTGTGCTACGATAACCTACTATGCCACTCTGACTACTTTCTACCAAAATAGGTTGCATACCACTGCAAAGTACCCGTTATGTTAACTTCATTATGGCCAAGGAAAACAAAGCAAGTATCATTGAAATTCAATAATTTAATAAAGAACTATATGCATCAGTCGATGCGCAGGCTGGGATGTCCCTATTTTGAAAAAATAAAGCTACAGAAACAAGAAAGTAACTTTGTCCTTTTAAATGACATTATGCTTAATCTCTACAGGATACCAAGCATTGCTCCGAACTGAAATCAAGCTGGCTGGAGTGCAACCACCAGCAAATTGAACGAAACAATTCTAGTGGATTCAGAAATGCGCAGAGAATTATTCAGCCAATGTAAGAGCCACTGTTTGGAGGAATCACGAGTGCAATTTCAAAGCAATACTAGCTAGTGCCCATCTGTATCTGCCAATGACTCTGAAAAGAGGGGAACATAGGGTAGATCTATCTGTGAATGATTTTTTCCTCAATGTCAGTGATACTGTGGAACTTTTAATGTCGGATATCCTATGATGCCAATGTATTAGTCCTTAAAGAATCCAAGAAATCGGTATCACAATCTGGATGAATCCCAACCACCATGTACCCCTCCCCTGTTATGCTCATTATCCTATTAGTTCTGAGTTCTGACACTATGCTTCAAGACCCATTGTTGACCCATCAGAATCCTCAAGGGACCGGAATTTTATGTCCGAAGAAAGGATTGATTCTTCTTGCTAACGTAACAATTGACAGCAGGAGCTCGGATTTTTGTAGAACGTGACAGTACAATCGTACCGAAACTCATACCGATAAGCAGAGAACAAGGGAGAGGAGATGCGGTAATCAAGAAACGATAAGCAGCGGAAGAGATGTTGCTAGCTTCATGGTTGCCGCAGGTTGTCAGCGGTAGCGCGTGTGGCGGCGCCGTAGTGCGGTGCGGCTCGAGATTTGAGGGGCTGCAAAAGAAATGGTTTCGCTCACGGACATGCGGAAGAGATGACAACTGCTACTCGTATAACTTTGGACATCTCCAACCGGCGAAGCAAATCGGACGCTTAAATTGTCCGCGTACGTCCGTTTGTGTCGCTCCGTGGACGTGAAAATGACTTTTTTGTCCGCGCGTCTGTTTGCGCCTGGGGGTGTCTCCAGCGGCTCGACGCATTTGCGCGTCCGCATGAATTGAGATGTTTGAAAACAACAAAATAAACAGTTTCAACGAAGTCTTAGTTATTACATCCAAATTTTAAAAGTGTACATGCAATGACTTCATGGCCAGCCAATGCCCACTGATGCTCAATCAGGTTCATCTGCAGGCGTTTGCACACGGCCTCGTTAGTGACTTCTACATTTATATGCAGATAGTCCTCCTAAGATAATGCTCGAGAGATTGGCGCAACCATCTCACCTTGGAAATCTCAGTGGTTCTCATTGCGGCCATCAGGACGCTCGTTCTCAACGATCATGTTGTGTATGATCACGCAGCATGTCATCACCTCATGCATCTCACCTTGGAAATCTCAGTGGTTCTCATTGCGGCCATCAGGACGCTCGTTCTCAACGATCATGTTGTGCATGATCACGCAGCATGTCATCACCTCATGCATGGTCTTCAGCGACCATGTCTTGCCGGGTGACGGACAATTGCCCACCGAGCTTCGAGCACACCAAATCATCGCTCCATATCTTTCATACAAGCCTCTTGCATCTTGGCAAACCTCCTCGTCTTCTCCGGGTTTGAATTACGGACAGTCTTCACCAGTGTGATCCAGTCAGGGTAGTTGCCATCAGCAAGATACTATGGCTTGTCATATGCATTTCCATTGACCTCGTAGCTCACCCGGAGAGTTTTGCCTTGCATAAGCCTGTTGAAAACCGGTGATCGGTGCAACACATTGATGTCGTTGTTGGAACCGCCATGCCAAAAAAATGAATGCCAAATCCATAAATCTTGAGATATGACAGCTTCAAGAATGACAGTCCGTCCCTCCGCATGCCCGCTGCACTGACCCTACCGTCCAAATGGACAGTTCTTCCACTCCCACTGCATGCAATCTATGCTACCAATCAATTCTGGGAACCCTCTAGACTCGTTGATAGACAACAGCCGCCTTGTATCCTCAATAGTTGGCTCCCTACAGTAATGTTATACGAACACGGCAATCACGGCTCGGCAAAACCTGTACATGGACTCAAGGCAGGTGCTCTCACCCATTCAAAGATACTCATCAAACATATCAACATCCATTCCATATGATAACATGAGAATAGCTGCGGAACATTTTTGGTAGGAGGTGAAGCCTAGCGCACCTGTTGCATCGGGCCTGCATTGGAAGTAGGGGTCGTAGTTTCTGACGCCCCGTAGAATGACCATGAACAGGTCCCTTGACATCCTGTACCGGCGCCGGGACATTTTTTCCTTGAACACCGGATCGGTGCGGTGGAAGTAGTCCTTGTGGAGCCGGAGGTGTCCATCCACTCTGTTGTGCGGCAGGTTTTTTGAGCGGCCCTTGACAGAGCTCCGGTGCACCGGCGTTTGGCTTGAATTGTACTCGTGGAGGATGGAGGCCGCAGCAGTAGCCAATGTTTGCGTCGACTGATCTGACTCCTCGACAGAAGAGGAGTCAACAACCTCAACGCGGAACTTGTCCAACATCTGCCATATGTCCATCTGCATGGGTAGGAACTGCGGATCAATGGCCGCGCACAATAGCGCCGAAAACACGAGTAAGAAACCTACCGGCGCAACTGACCGAACAGGCCGTGGGCGGCGAGGCCGGGCGGCGCAACCGACAAAGTTTGGGCCCCAAACAGGCGACAGGTGCTCGCCAGAGCCTACCCCGACTGAGATCCAGTTCTCCGGCGCGGGGAGGACCAAGCCGACGACGTGTACTGCAGCGGTGCGACGGGGCGGCAGCGGGTGGGCTTGGGGTGGTGGTGTCGCACTAGGGCAACAAAGAAGGGGGGAAAAGAAGCAAATCGAAGCGGTCGATTTCGCTGTCCCTACGTGCGGGACCGGATAAGAAAAGGAGGACGCTCGGCGCGACCGCGCAGCGTCCGCGGAGATGCAAACATGGCGCATATTTGGGACAGGTTTGCGTCACCGCAGACAGCCCGGTCACTTTGCGTCGCCCCGCTAGAGCAGGGCCCAGACGCATTTTCGGTCTCCGCGGACGCAAACGGTCGCTCAACGTCCGCTTGCGTCGCCTCGTTGGAGATGCCCTTAACTCTACTATATTAAGTATGTAAAACCTCAAAACACCACATAAAATGAGTCTGAAATCATTCAAACTTAACTAACTTAAGTCACTAATTTTTGCACTGAAGCATGAGCTCAACACTGAGCACGGATCACACTATCAACGGCTAAAAATAAAATAGCACAACTCAAAGGGTTACAGGAGCAGCGCCGTGCATGCGATCCCTTCTCAACCTCTCCTCCCGCATCTCGGTTCTCTATCCAGCAGGCGGCCGCCGCAGCGCTCCTCCCTCCCCATCTCAACACACTCCAACGGTAGTTTTCTCTCGCCGTCTAGACCCAAACCCTCCTCTGCTCGCCCTAACCTGCAACCAATCCATCTCCTATCGTATCGTCTTGGGGATTCAGATCTAGTCCCCTCTCCGGCGCGGTGGCCGGTATTGACGAACAAGCGGTTATCTACAAGGTATACACAAAAACAGCTTTTTTTTAAGGTTATATATATTTCTATATATGAAGGTAGAGAAACTCTACCTTACCAGAGATACAAGGTGGTTTGGGATGGATTTACAAGCCAGGGGCGACCTGGAGGGAGAGAAAAAAGAACAAAAAGGAAGAAAAAGGAAGAAAAAAGGAAAAATTACTCAGACACTAATTTAAGAGCCCAAGACAGCATTTGGGGTTTCAGCTTTGGTGACATGTTCACCCACAGCCGAAGGGTAGCCGCAATTTGTTCCAGAAGAGCCACTCTTGTACTACCTCCGTTTCAAGGAATAAGGCGCACGCGTATTTCAAGACGAACTTTGACCATAAAAATTGAGCAATACAATCTTAATTATATTATATGTAATTAACACCGTTGGATTCGTATTGAAAAACACTTTCTAATAATGCTAATTTCATACAAACAATCTTTATATATTTGAAGTAATTCTTGGTCAAACAAAAAGCTCGTAAAACGAGGACGCCTTATTCCTTGAAGCGGAGCTAGTAATATATTTAGAGTTGAAGATTCTGTCATTTCTGGCATTCTGGCATTCCACAGGGCACTTAGACAGGAAGCGATGCAGACTGTCCAAGCTTTTGGTGTAGATGCAACATTGGTGATGTGAACGAAATGCTCTAGTGTTCCAGCTGTTGCAGCTGCATTGTTCACTTCCAGTTTCTCCCAAACCCAGGTTGCCTGCAGTGGAGTGCAATGTGATGTATTGATTCAAGTGTTGGGCATCGGTCACACCCAGCATCAGAGCACCAACATTTTCTTGTCATATTGTCCTTAGTATTTAGCCTTCCTCTGTATGCTAGCCAAAGGAAAAATTTGTGCCGTAAGGGAATGACAGACTGCCATATCCATCTATGCTTTTCCCAGATCATTCCTCTGTCACTGAAAATTCTGTAGAAATTCCTTGTAGTCGGTTTCTTTCCTGTTGTGTTTAGCAGCCTGCCTTCTGGTTGATCGTTCAGAGGTGTGTGTGAGTAGTTTAGCTCAGTCATAACACTGTGTAGTTGATCCTGTGTTGTAGAAGAGAGTGGCAACAGCAGGTCTAGGTTCCATTGCCCGTTTGTATATTGTGAAGCAACTGTGCAATCCGTGTCGTTTGCAAAGGAGAATAAGATTGGCATGGAAAGGTATAGCCTGCCCAATGATGTCCAGTTGTCCTTCCAGAATGAAGTTCTTGTTGGGGCGTTTTTAGCACAGGAGGTGGCCGCTTGAACTGTGGGTATTAACCTCAGGATTTATCTCCAGAAATGTGAGTCATTTCGCATGGGGCTGGATGGTATTGAATCAGAGATGTACCATGTGGCCATCCATGAGAAACAAGGCCCAGCTGCAGTCGATAAGAGCTTGGAGGTGAAATTTTCCATGACAGCCTTGTTATGTAGTCTTAGGTCCCGTATCCCCAGCCCTCCTTGCATCTTGGCATTGTGACAACTTCCCATGCAACAAGGCAGTGGCCGCCAAGGATCTTGTCTTGGTTTTTCCATAGAAAGGCTCTTCTGAATTTATCTACTGTGTTAATACTTGCTTGATCCCATTTGATACAAGCCATAAAGAAATTCGGAATGGCAGAGAGTACTGAGTTGATCATTTGGACTCTTCCACCTGACGACAGTAGCCTAGGCATCCATCCTGGCAACCTTCTCTGAATCTTGTCCACTACAGGCTATAGCAGTTGCTTTGAGATTCTACTGGTAGACAGTGGTAGCCCCAAGTATGTACATGGTAGGCTAGCTGTTGGGCATCCTAGAATGTTTGCTGCATTATTTGCTTCCTCTTGTGTCATATGCATAGGGACAAAGGTGCTTTTCTGAAAATAATTTGTAATCCAGAAAATTATGAGAAGGCATCAAGTATTTGCTTTGCAAATATTGCTTGTTGTGCTGATCCATGTAAGATAAGCAATGTGTCGTCTGCATATTGTAGTGCACAGAAAGGGGATCCCTGTTTTATTGGATGCTTCAAGAAACCAGAGTCATAAGCCCTGTGAAACATTTGCTGCAGGATGTCTGCAACAATAATGAAAATGTATGGAGATAGAGGGTCTCCTTGCCTGACTCCTCTTTGTATTTCAAATTTTCACCTTTCTTCTATACCGTAATTTCTTTGATTGAGGTCCCAAACCCCCAAAATGAGAAATAGTGAGCTTCATAGATGAAATGAACTTGATGGAATGGTTGCAGTTTGTCATGTCGGGAATGGTTGCAGAATTGGACAAGCCAGGAGCAGATACATCAAATGAATGCACAAAGAAGAGAGGGATACACATTGTAGATGGCGATGAAGGTTCCACTGTACCAGAGTCGGTTAGCAAAAAGGTATCACCGGAACATGTCTATATAGTTTTCTGTGCATTCGTCAGTTAAAAAAGTACTAGTTTATGGAATGCTAAATCCCCTGACTTATGTGTATCATTTTTTTTTATTTATTGGCTTACCGGACAACATGAATTTAAATGTATTATGTAGGTATTTTAAGTGAATAGTGTTAAACGTAGAGATCTACTAGGATAATCTCTATGCCTGGATGAATAAGATGCGGGGGTAGTTACCTTCTCCCTTGGAGGCAGAGAGCATCCCGACGTCGACATGGTGATGGCGGCGTGGGTGAGCAGAGACGGCGGTTGATGTCTACTCACGCTTCTTTTCCTGTAGACAGTGTTGGGCCTCCAAGAGCAGAGGTTTGTAGAACAGCATCAAGTTTTCCCTTAAGTGAATCACCCAAGTTTTATCGAACTTAGGGAGGAAGAGGTCAAAGATATCCCTCTCAAGCAACCCTGCAATCACGATACAAGAAGTCTCTTGTGTCCCCAACACACCTAATACACTTGTCAGATGTATAGGTGCACTAGTTCGGCGAAGAGATAGTAAAACACAAGTGGTATAGATGAATATGAGTGGTAATAACAATCTGAAATAAATATGGCAGCGAGTAAACATGCAGTAGAACAGTAAGTAAGTGGTGTTTGCAGTATTGGAAACAAGGCCTAGGGATCATACTTTCACTAGTGGACACTCTCAACATTGATCGCATAATAAATAATAACTTCTCTCATTTGTGCTACATACACTCTTTTGTTGGATGACAAACACCATTCGTTGTGTAGGGCTACAAGAGCTCCCTCAAGCCGGAGTTAACAAGCGCCACAACATTCAGCATTCATATTTAAGTAACCTTAGAGCATAACAGATCTTTGCAAAATAAACCGAGAACTAACATAGCATGCACACCGTCACCGACAGACTATGAAAGGAGGAATAGATCACATCAATACTATCATAATGATAATTAACTCCATAACCTACAAGAGATTATGATCATAACCTACGACAAGAACCACACGTGCACACACTGGCACCTTTACACCATGCAGGAGGAATAGAATACTTTAATAACATCACATGAGTAGCACATAGACTAGTAGCGATACAAAGCTCATCATATGGATCTCAATCATGCAAAGCAATTCATGAGATCATTGTATTGGAGTACAGAGAGAGATTAACCACATAGCTACCGGTACAGCCCTTAGCCTCGAGGGAGAACTACTTCCTCCTCATCATGGGAGACAGCAGCGTTGATGGAGATGGCGGTGGTGTCGATGGAGAAGCCTTCCGGGGGCACTTCCCCGTCCCGGCGGCGTGCCGGAACAGAAACTCCTGTCCCCCAGATCTTGGCTTCGCGATGGCGGCGGCTCTGGAAGGTTTCTCATACCGTGGCTTTTCCGTATCGAAGATTTAGGTCAGGGAGCTTTAAATAGGCGAAGAGGCGGAGTCGGAAGGGTTATGGGGGCGCCACACAATAGGGGGGCGCGCCTGGCTCCTTGGCCGCGCCGCCCTCATCGTCCGGTGGCCTCGTGGCCCCCTCCGGTTCCTCTCGGGTGTTCGGAAGCTTCGTGGAATTCTAAGATGCTGGGCGTTGATTTCGTCCAATTCGAGAATATTTCCTTACTAGGATTTCTGAAACCAAAAACAGCAGAAAACAGAAGCGGCACTTCGGCATCTCGTCAATAGGCTAGTTCCGGAAAATGCATCAAAACGATATAAAGTGTGAACAAAACATGTAGGTATTGTCATAAAACTAGCATGGAACATCAGAAATTATAGATACGTTTGAGACGTATCAAGCATCCCCAAGCTTAGTTCCTACTCGCCCTCGAGTAGGTAAACGATAACAACAAATAATTTCGAAGTGACATGCTGCCATCATAATCTTGATCAACATTATTGTAAAGCATATGACATGAATGGAGTGATTCAAAGCAATGATCTATAGTTTGCTAACAAATAGATAACATATAGCAAAACTTTTCATGAATAGTACTTTCAAGACAAGCATCAAAAAGTCTTGCATAAGAGTTAACTCAGAAAGCAATAAATTCAAAGTAAAGGCATCGAAGCAACACAAAGGAAGATATGAGTTTCAGCAGTTGCTTTCAACTTTCAACATGCATATCTCATGGATAATTGTCAACACAGAGTAATATGATGAATGCAAATAAGCAAGTATGTAAGAATCAATGCACAGTTGACACAAGTGTTTGCTTCTAAGATGGAAGGAAGTAGGTAAACTGACTCAACATAAAGTAAAAGATAGGCCCTTCGCAGAGGGAAGCAGGGATTAAATCATGTGCTAGAGCTTTTCAAGTTTTGAAATCATATAGAGAGCATAAAAGTAAAGTTTTGAGAGGTGTTTGTTGTTGTCAACGAATGGTAGCGGGTACTCTAACTACCTTATCAACCGGACTTTCAAGAGCGGCTCCCATGAAGGACGTTATCTCTACCGACAAGGTAGATCATCCCTCTTCTCTTTTGTTTACACATGTACTTTAGTTTTATTTATTAGATGACACTCCTCCCAACCTTTTGCTTACACAAGCCATGGCTAACCGAATCCTCGGGTGCCTTCCAACATTCACATACCATGGAGGAGTGTCTATTTGCAAATTTAAGTTGCTTATCGATAGATCGGGGCAAAACATGTGAAGAGAATTATTAATGCCAGTTAATTAATTGGGGCTGGGAACCCCATTGCTAGCTCTTTTTGCAAAATTATTGGATAAGCGGATGAGCCACTAGTCCATTGTGAAAGTCTGTCAGAAGTAAATGACAAGATCGAAAGATAAAACACTACATACTTCCTCATGAGCTATAAAACATTGACACAAATAAGAGATAATAGCTTTTGAATTGTTTAAAGGTAGCACATGAAGTATTTACTTGGAATGGCAGGAAATACCACATAGTAGGTAGATATGGTGGACACAAATGGCATGGGTTTTGGCTCAAGGTGTTTGGATGCACGAGAAGCATTTCCTCTCAGTACAAGGTTTGGGCTAGCAAGGTTGTTTGAAACAAACACAAGTATGAACCAGTACATCAAAACTAACATAAGAACATATTGCAAGCATTATAAGACTCTACACTGTCTTCCTTGTTGCTCAAACACTTTTACCAGAAAATATCTAGACCTTAGAGAGACCAATCATGCAAACAAAATTTCAACAAGCTCTACAGTAGTTCTCCACTACTAGATTTAAACTACATGATGCAAGAGCTTAAACATGATTTATGAGAGCTCAAAACAATTGCCAAGTATCAAGTTATTCAAGACCATATGAAGCATTTTCTGATTCCAACCAAATAGCAACAAGTGAAGCGATCAACTTTTCGCCCTTGCACATTAAAAGCAAAATGAAGAACACTAGTGTTCATATGAAAAAGCGGAGCGTGTCTCTCTCCCACATGAGCATGAATTTATTCAGAGAATAAAAATAACAAGACGAAAATAAGAGCACACAGACGCTCCAAGTAAAGTACATAAGATGTGATGGAATAAAAATATAGTTTCACTAGAAGTGACCTGATAAGTTATCGATGAAGAAGGGGATGCCTTGGGCATCCCCAAGCTTAGATGCTTGAGTCTTCTTAAAATATGCAGGGATGAACCACGGGGGCATCCCCAAGCTTAGACTTTTCACTCTTCTTGATCATAGTATATCATCCTCTTCTCTTGACCCTTGAAAACTTCCTCCACACCAAACTTTAAGCAAACTCATTAGAGGGTTAGTGCATAATCAAAAATTCACATGTTCAGAGGTGACACAATCATTCTTAACACTTATGGACATTGCACAAAGCTTCTGAAAGTTAATGGAAGAAAGAAACTCATTCAACATAGCAAAAGCGGCAATGTGAAATAAAAGGCAGAATCTGTCAAAACAGAACAGTCCGTAAAGACGAATTTTACAGAGGCACTTAACTTGCTCAAACGGAAAAACTCAAAACTAATGAAAGTTGCGTACATATCTGAGGATCACGCACGTAAATTTGCAGATTTTTTTGACTCTTCTACAGAGAGTTCTGCGCGAATTCGTGACAGACAGCAATTCTGTTTCTGCGCAGCAATCCAAATCTAGTATCAACTTTACCATAGAGACTTCACTTGGCACAAAAACATGATAAGGAGAGGTTGCTACAGTAGTAACAACTTCCAAGACACAACAAAACAGTTGCAAAATAAACACATGGGTTATCTCCCAAGAAGTTCTTTCTTTTTAGCCATTAAGATGGGCTCAGTAATTTTAATGATACTCTTGCAAGAAATAAGAGTTGAAGCAAAAGAGAGCATCAAGAAGCAAATTCAAAACACATTTAAGCCTAACCCACTTCCTATGAAAAGGAATCTTGTACACAAATAAATTCATGAAGAACAAAGTGGCAAGCATAGAAAAGCAACACAAGCGCAATTTCAAGATTCTCAACATAAAGAGGGGAAATTTAATATTATTAAGATGCATATAACCATGTTTCCCTCTCTCATAATAACTTTCAGTAGCATCATGAACAAACTCAACAATATAACTATCACATACAACATTCTTGTCATGAGCCACATGCATAAAATTATTACTCTCCACATAAGCATAATCCATTTTATTAGTTGTAGTGGGAGCAAATTCAACAAAGTAGCTATCATTATTATTCTCATCAAGTGTAGGAGGCATAGTATAATCATAATAAAATTTACTCTCCATAGTAGGAGGCACCAAAAGACCACTATCATTATAATCATCATAAATAGGAGGCAAAGTATCATCAAAGAAAATTTTCTCCTCAATGCTTGGGGGACTAAAAATATCATGCTCATCAAAACCAGCTTCCCCAAGCTTAGAATTTTCCATATCATTAGCAACAATGGTGTTCAAAGCGTTCATACTAATATCATTGCTACTAGCATGCAAATAAGATTCCATAGGTTTTTTAATTTTCGCAGCAAACAATCCATGTCTTAACTCGGGAAATAGAAATAAAAGCTCACTGTTGCTTTCCATTATGCCTAACTAGTGTAAACAAGAAACCAAAAGATGCAATTGCAGGATCTAAAGGAAATAGCTTCGAGCACTTACAACGGCACAGAAAATAACTTAGTTACTTGGGACCGGAGTATGAGTGCCTTTTACCTTTCCTCCCCGGCAACGGCGCCAGAAAATAGCTTGATGTCTACTCACGCTTCTTTTCCTGTAGACAGTGTTGGGCCTCCAAGAGCGAGAGGTTTGTAGAACAGCAGCAAGTTTTCCCTTAAGTGGATCACCCAAGGTTTATCGAACTCGGGGAGGAAGAGGTCAAAGATATCCCTCTCAAGCAACCCCGCAATCACGATACAAGAAGTCTCTTGTGTCCCCAACACACCTAATACACTTGTCGGATGTATAGGTGCACTAGTTCGGCGAAGAGATAGTAAAACACATGTGGTATAGATGAATATGAGTGGTAATAACAATCTGAAATAAATATGGCAGCGAGTAAACATGTAGTAGAACAGTAAGTAAGCGGTGTTTGCAGTATTGGAAACAAGGCCTAGGGATCATACTTTCACTAGTGGACACTCTCAACATTGATCGCATAATAAATAATAACTTCTCTCATTTGTGCTACATACACTCTTTTGTTGGATGACAAACACCATTCGTTGTGTAGGGCTACAAGAGCTCCCTCAAGCCGGAGTTAACAAGCGCCACAACATTCAGCATTCATATTTAAGTAACCTTAGAGCATAATAGATCTTTGCAAAATAAACCGAGAACTAACATAGCATGCACACCGTCACCGACAGACTATGAAAGGAGGAATAGATCACATCAATACTATCATAATGATAATTAACTCCATAACCTACAAGAGATTATGATCATAACCTACGACAAGAACCACACGGTGCACACACTGGCACCTTTACACCATGCAGGAGGAATAGACTACTTTAATAACATCACATGAGTAGCACATAGACTAGTAGTGATACAAAGCTCATCATATGGATCTCAATCATGCAAAGCAATTCATGAGATCATTGTATTGGAGTACAGAGAGAGATTAACCACATAGCTACCGGTACAGCCCTTAGCCTCGAGGGAGAACTACTCACTCCTCATCATGGGAGACAGCAGCATTGATGGAGATGGCGGTGGTGTCGATGGAGAAGCCTTCCGGGGGCACTTCCCCGTCCCGGCGGCGTGCCGGAACAGAGACTCCTGTCCCCCAGATCTTGGCTTCGCGATGGCGGCGGCTCTGGAAGGTTTCTCGTACCGTGGCTTTTCCGTATCGAAGATTTAGGTCAGGGAGCTTTAAATAGGCGAAGAGGCGGAGTCGGAAGGGTTACGGGGGCGCCACACAATAGGGGGGCGCGCCTGGCTCCTTGGCCGCGCCGCCCTACTGTCTGGTGGCCCTGTGGCCCCCCTCTGGTTCCTCTCGGGTGTTCTGGAAGCTTCGTGGAATTCTAAGATGCTGGGCGTTGATTTCGTCCAATTCCGAGAATATTTCCTTACTAGGATTTACGAAACCAAAAACGAGCAGAAAACGGAGAGCCGGCACTTCGACATCTCGTCAATAGGTTAGTTCCGGAAAATGCATCAAAACGATATAAAGTGTGAACAAAACATGTAGGTATTGTCATAAAACTAGCATGGAACATCAGAAATTATAGATACGTTTGAGACGTATCAGCGGTGTAGCTTCCCGTCGGCACAGCGCTAACCCTAGATCAGATTGGTATGTCCGTGGGGCGTACGGCAAACACGATGAACCTCGTACTACGAGCCGCCGGCCCCACCTGTATTTTTAGCGCTGGCGATAGGGGCCCACCAACCATAGCGGGTTGGGCGCCCTCGATCAGGGCGCAGGTCAAAGGGGCCCGGTGTGTCGTTGGGCCCACTCGGGAGAGAGATCAATCTAACATTCTCCCCCTTGATCTCAACTTTACTTTTAACTTTATACTTTCATTTTATTCGTTTCATTTTGGATCAGTTCATATGGCATGTTTCATCATCACAGCTCTATTGTTGATAGAATCAGACAGCCACAATACACTTCTCTATTTTGAAACAAATTCTTTTACTTTTGGGCTTCTTATGATCTAGGATATGAGACTTTCCCTTAAATCCATGCCGGCTACGTGTTCCTTGAACACGCTGGGTGGTAAGCCTTTCGTTAGCATATCTGCAAGCATATCTTTTGTCCTTATATGCTCGAGACTTATAGTTTGATCATGGACCTTGTGTTTCACAACATAATACTTAACCTCAATCGGTTTCGTAGCATTACTCGACTTGTTGTTGTGAGCATAAAATACTGCGGGCTGATTGTCGCAGTACATATTTAGTGGTTTGTCAATACAATCTACCACTTTCAAGTCGGGTATAAATTTCTTTAACCATAATGTCTGCCCCATGGCTTCATAACATGCTATAAATTCTGCATACATTGTGGATGATGCAACTATCGTCTGTTTGGAGCTTCTCCACGAAATAGCTCCCCCTTCGAGAGTGAATACATATCCCGATGTGGATTTTCTATCATCTTTATCTTCCGCAAAATCTGCATCTGAATACCCTCTTATTTCTAGGGATTCAGATCTTCTGTATGTTAGCATGTACTCCCTCCGGTCGGATTTAATCGACGCGGAGGGAGGCTTCCGTATGCATGTGTCAGGCAGTTAGCTGCGTCGGTTAATTGCGACCAGAGGAGTAGTTCTTTGTGCTTTTCACATAACGCAATGCCTTCTTTACCATTTTCCAGTGTACAAAACCTGGATTTTCTTGATATCTAGCGAGTACTCCGGTGATAAAAGCTAAGTCAGGGCGAGTACACACATGTGCATACTATAGCTAGGCTTCCAATGGCCGAAGCATATGGAACCGCTTTCATTTGATCGAGCTCGTATTGATTTTGGGACTTTGAAATTTCCAAAACTGTCGCCCTTGACTATAGGGGCAGGTGTGGCATTACTCTTATGCATATTATACTTAGTTAGAATCTTTTCTAAATAAGCCTTTTGCGATAGTCCTAATACTCCATTTTTTCTATCTATGTCCAAAACATATGATGTTTCACCAAGACCTTTCATACCAAAGTTTGAGGACAAGAACTTCTTTGTTTCTTGCAGTAGACTAACATCACTGCTGGCAAGCAGAATATCACCCACATACAAGATTAGAAAAATATATTTCCCACTTTTAAACTTTGCATAAACGCAGTTATCCTCAATATTTTCTTTAAATTCAAATCTCTTAATTGTTTCATTCAACTTTAGATACCACTGTCTGGAGGCTTGCTTTAATCCATAAATGGATTTCTTTAGGCGGCATCCCATTTCTTCCTTGTCCTCCATGATAAAACCCTTGGGTTGTTTCATGTAGACATTTTCTTCTAAATCCCCGTTTAGAAATGCCGTCTTTACATCTATTTGATGCAACTCTAAATCAAAATGTGCAACTGGTGCCATTATGATTCTGAATGAATCCTTACATGAGACTGGAGAAAATATCTCATTGTAATCTATGCCTTCTCTTTGTGTAGATCATTTTGCCACAAGTTCGTGCTTTATACTTTTCAACATTCACATTGAAGTCATATTTTATTTTGTAGACACATTTGCACCCCACTGTTTTGGCTCCTTTCAGAATATTCTCTAAGTCCCAAACATTGTTGGCACTCATCGATCTCATTTCGTCTTCCATGCCCTCCACCCACTTTGATGAATCTGGGATTCTCATGGATTCTTCATATGAAGTGGGATCACCTTCCATATGAACTGTTTCTATCTTGTAAACTTTGAAATCAGTCGAAATGGCTGATTTTCTAGCTCTTGTAGACCTTCTAGGGGCCTCATTCTCTGGAAAATTATGTTCCTCAACTTGTGGCTCAACTTCTGGAGGTGGCTGTTGTTGCTCCTTTCATGCTCAATAAATGGTTCATTCGGCTCATGACAGACAGGTTCCGATTTTTCACTCATCGTTGTCATGGGTGGAGTCACAACAGGCGCTTGCACAATCGCATGGATTATCGGTGCAGGTGCACATGGTAGCGCAAAAAATGGCTCCTAAGTCATTGGATTAGGTGCATGCACCATCTTCTCCTCAAGATCAATTTTTCGAGCTACCATGATCCCCTCATCATTTCGTCCTCTAAGAAGACAACATGTCTCATTTCCACAAACTTTGTGTATTTCTCTAGACAGTAGAAACGATAACCTTTTGACTTTTCAGGATAGCCAATAAAATGGCAGCTGACTGTTTTGGTATCTAACTATGCGATATTTGGATTAAATAGTTTGGCCTCAGCAGGGCTCCCCCATACTTTCAGGTGGTTTAGAGAAGGCACTGTCCCTGTTCATAGCTCATACGGTGTTTTGGGCACCGATTTGCTTGGTACTCTGTTTACAATGTGAATAGCGATTTTTAACGCCTCAATCCATAATCCCAATGGTAGGGTGGAATAGCTCATCATAGTGCGCACCATATCCATAATGGTACGGTTGCGCCTTTCAACTATCCCATTCTGCCGAGGTTCGCCCGGCATAGAATACTGGGCGACTATTCCAGTATCCTGTAAGAACCTTGCAAAAGGTCTAGTGACTTGGCCATATGTAGTATGTCGACCGTAGTACCCCCCTCCACGATCAGATCTCACTATCTTTATTCTTTTATCATGCTGATTTTCAACTTCAGCTTTGAATATTTTAAATTTATCCAATGCTTCTGTTCTTTCTTTGATTGGATAAATATAACCATATCGGGAGTAATCATCCGTGAATGTTATGAACGAATCATAGCCATCCACACTTTTCACAGGAAATGGTCCACATATATCGGTGTGAATTATTTCTAGTGTTGCAGTGCTTCGATTTGCACAATTTTTAAGTTGCTTTACAAATTTTCCTTTAATACAATCGATGCCTTGTTCTATGTCTGAGAATTCTAATGGAGGAAGAATAACATTTTTAACAAGTCTTTCTATTCTCCCCCTCGAAATATGGCCTAAGCGACACTGCCATAATTTTGATGATTCATAAGTTCTTTTTCTTTTGTTTTTTTTTCTGATGTGGATATTTGCCCATTTGTTTTACACACAGACAATACTTTTTCACGCAAGGACAATAAATAAAGCTCATCATGGAGTAAAGCAACCCCCACATAAGTATTATTACACCACATGGCACACTTGCCATGTCCAAAATGACAATGATAACTGTCTTTATCCAAACGAGATACACTA
The DNA here is from genome assembly GCF_022539505.1 of Lolium rigidum. Classification (NCBI taxonomy): domain Eukaryota; kingdom Viridiplantae; phylum Streptophyta; class Magnoliopsida; order Poales; family Poaceae; genus Lolium; species Lolium rigidum. The sequence goes on from NC_061508.1 coordinate 300,259,403, forward strand.
ATCAGATTTCTGTGTCCAGTGTACTTCTCTGTCATCAGCTGCTTCAACAGCTGGGTTGCATATGTCTTTGAAGAACCAGTGAACTAGCTCTTTATCTTCTCCAAGTACTCCCCAACGGAAACACACTCTGCAATTGAGCCCACGATGACGTTTTCAATTGTGTTTTTTTATAAATGTCATGCATTTCTTATTGGCAGTCTGCCACTTTATGTTCTATAAGGTATAGGCCATCTCCACATGAGCATGGACTCTTTTCTTTTTAGCCCATGCATCATCATCTCTGACAGGGTCAACATGCTTTATGGGCTGCGGTGTTTCAAGCACCTAGTCCACCTCAGCACATACGAAGGCGAAATCCACCTTCTTCCTCCACTCTGTGTAGTTATCCCCTCTTAGGGTGGGAACATCCTTGATGCAGCTCATCAAGTAGAACCCTCCTGAAAACCACAAAGAAGTGAGAACAATACAATTACATATTATAATCCAACGTTGGTCCGAATTAAGACATGCAACTGTTAATGCAAATAAAACTATATCACCGCTGGGCAGAAATATAGATAAATGCACATATCATTGCAACAAAATGCAAATAAAACTATATCACCGTTGGTCCAAAATAATAGAACCATAATTGTCATAATAATCACTTTTATTCAACTTTAAATTTTAATCATCACTTTTGCATTTAAAAATGCCCCTTTTACCATTTGCAGCGGAAACTGTGACTTTAAACTATTAACTTTGGAACTTTTCAGAGGCATGTTTCACTTTTTAATTTCTGAACAAATATTTTGTTGGTCCTATTTATTCAGAAAAAAACTAGATAAAATTTGGCAAAAAAATAACCCAAAACTGCCTAAAACTTTCTCTTGAAATAACAATAAACAGAAAAAATGTTCTGTCGCGCCCTGCGGCCTACGCGGCCCGCACGCGCTGCGCTGCGCATAGCTACGCGTCACACACGCCGCGACCTGCACGCGGGCTGCCCACGCGGCCTAGCCAGCGGCCTGCCGACGCGGCCCACACGCTGCCCACGCGTTTGCGGACGTGGCTCTATCCTGGCCGTCGGATGCGATCGACGGTCCAGCGCCGCTTTCAGCCCCTATAAAAATGCCTCCAACCGCCAGAACCCTAACCCTAGACTTCATTTCCCCCCGTGGGGGCTCTCTGTCTCTGCCCCCTTCGGTGGCAGCGCGGAGGCTTCACCTCCCGCCCGCTTGCGCGGCTCCGGCGGCTCGCCGGCGAACGGCAGGGCACTCCACGACGAGCCTCCCCTTTTTCTCTTCTTTTCCGTCCACCAAAACCCGACGGCCGACAGTGAGCTGTGCCTCCCAGCACTTGGCAGGGACGGGCACCCTCTTCCCTTCCTCCCCAGCCACCTAAAACGACGACGACCGAGGAGAAGCTCTAGTGGCGTCCCCTGGCCCTGTTGCCGGGGCGCGCGAGCATCCCGAGGGTGAACGCGCCGCCGTCAACTAGCTCAGCGGCGATGCCTCTTTGCCAGCAACCGCGAACGACAGCAGCAGTCGCGTCGACGGTAAGATCTGGTGAGGTTTTATTTTTTACTTTTCTTTGCGCCCGTCTCGCACAGCCGCAGCAGCAGCAAGTGGAGAGGAGGTAGTTCTTCTTCCCGGTGCCTCGGCTTGCCGATGCGCACCTGGATCGAGGGGAACGGCGCGGCCTTGCGGCGGCGCTTACTTTGCCGGCGGCTCGAGGCCCTGGCCGGTGACACTTTTCTTTTCCCTTTTGCAAAAAAATAGGGTTTCTGTTCGGTGGGAATGAACTAGGGTTTTTCTTTTCTGTAACTTTTCCTGAGCACAAGATCTACGAGATCTACTACGCTAAAACACGCTTTGATACCATTGTTAAACGTAGAGATCTACTAGGATAATCTCTGTGCCAGGATAAACAAGATGCAGGAGGTAGTTACCTTCTCCCTTGGAGGTAGACGAGTCTCCCGACGTCGACATGGTGACGGCGGCGTGGGTGAGCGGAGACGACGGTGTAGCTTCCCGTCGGCACAACGCTAACCCTAGATTGGATTGGTATGTCGGTGGGGCGTACAACAGACGCGGTGAACCTCGTACCGCGAGCCGCCGACCCCCACCTCTCTTTATAGCGTTGACGACAGGTTCCCACCAACCATAACGGGTTGGGCGTCCCCGACCAGGGCGCCGGTCAAAGGGACCCGTTGGGCCATTGGGCCCATGAGGGAGAGAGATCAATCAAACATATAGTTCAGGAACAGTACTGCTATGCTTGTTGGTATACTTATATTCACGGGGGTTTCCTTTCGATATTGGACAACACTCAAGCCTCACATCAATGTAACTTTGTAATAATGTAGCGCCACTGCCCTAGTTTTCAGTGGGCGCCTTGACAGTTGACACCTAGTCTTATACCTGTGTTGTTTCTGTCCATATGTGAGTTGAAAAACTAGGCAGAAATAAATCTTGGCTTGGTTGTGCTGCAACTGTAGTAAATTACAACACTAAGTTTGCACTGATTTCAGGAAGGGCCGGTCTTCCTCCCCTCGTGGGCAGCCAAACGGCGCGGTAACTTGACCCGGGCCAATTCAGCCCGGGGTTTCCTGGGCCAGAGAAAGGCCGCGGAACCTCTAGGGAATGGCTGCAACCAAACTAGCCCTCAGTGGGCCGGAGGGTGGGTTCGTGGGCCTAGGGTTAAACCCCAACGACCGCGAGCCCCTCGCCAGAGCAGAGGGGTAATGCTATATGCCACCCTGGTCGGCCCTTAGCACACACCGCACACCCCAGGCGAGAGTGCTGGGCCGGCCCAATATTCTCTCCTTTCGTTTTTATTCTGCTGTTTCATTTATGTTTTTGCTAGAATATGAACAATTTGAACAATTTTTTGGATTTTCTAATAATTTGAATCTGAAATTTTTAAAAATTTGAACAAATTTCGAATCTAAACATTTTTTCGAATTTTAATAATTTTCGAGTTTGAATTTGTTTGAACGAATTTCAGATCTGAACTTTTTCAAATTTGAAATCTGGACTTTTCTCAAAATTTGAACAAATTTCGAGTTTGAACAAATTTCGAATTTTAATATGTTGAACAATTTTCGAATTTCAACAAATTTTGATTTTGAACAATTTCGAATCTTAATATTTTTCAAGTTTCGATAATTTTTGAATCTGACCGGTTTCAAGTTTGAATATTTTCGAATTTTAATATTTTTTAAATCATAACAAATTTTGAATCAGAAAGAAAACAGAAAACCAACAGACAAAAAGCAAAAAGAAGATAACAGAAAACGTAAGGGGCAAAATTACCGAAAATGCGAATTGGGCCCGGCCCATATGAAGTGTGCGGCGCTGGGTATACACCGACCTAGGAATTGGCGAGCAGAGGTCTCTCGCCCGCTTGCTGGCGCGCCTCGGGAGTCGGGACGAGCACCAAGCCACCAACCGCAGCCCGTAGGGGAACCAAACCAACAAACTATTCCTACATCAACTCTCCCGGTCTCCCCACGCCCACACTTGGCTCTGCTCGCCTGCTGGGCAACGCGGTGAGGAGAACCAGGAGGAGGAGCCGAGATGGGGTGCGCGCAATCGCGGATCGAGAACGAGGAGGCGGTGGCGCGATGCAAGGAGCGCCGCCAGCACATGAAGGCCGCCGTGGCCGCACGCAACGCCTTCGCCGCCGCGCACTCCGCCTACGCCTTCTCCCTGCGCGACACCGGCGCCGCTCTCTGCGACTTCGTGCACGGGGAGGGCGTTCCCCCGCCGCCCCCTCCGCCGGCGCCGATAGACGAGGAAATGCCGCCGCCGCCGCCCATCGACACGATGCTCCTGCCCCCGCCCCCGCCGCCGCTGCCCGAGTTCTCGCCCTCCCCGGGGAAGATCCACCGCTCCATGAGCATGCGCATGCCGCCCAAGGCCGAGGCCAGGGGTCCCGCCGCCATGCTCCACAGCGACTCCATCCGCGAGGAGGACGAGTTAGAAGACGAGGAAGACGCCACCGACGACGAAGACGCCCAACTCGACAACAGGCGCCGCCGGCTGCGCCACCGCCACCAGGCCGCACCCGCCTCATCCCCGCCGCCCCCCGAAACTCCCGTCACCCCCCAGCCACCCTCACCACCCCGGGCCGACACCTGGGACTACTTCTTCTCCATGGAGGAGGGGATGGCGGCGTCGCTCGCCACCGAGGACGACGAGATCGTGCCAGACCCCGAGGACGGCAACTACATCCCCGCCTCCCCACCCCGACCCCCACCCCCACCGCCAGCACCCATGCCCCCGTCCGCGCCCGCGGTCACGCTCGTCGCGGGCTGGGGGAAGCCCGGCAACGGCAAGGTCGCCCCCGCCGAGGCGGCGCCGCGCATCGATCTCATCTGCGTGCTCAAGGAGATCGACGACAGCTTCCTCAGGGCCTCCGAGAGCGCCAAGGAGGTCTCCACTCTGCTCGAGGCCAACAGGATGCACTACCACTCCAATTTCGCCGACAACACCAAGGGTCAAGGTCAGTGGTAGCTCCATTCTCAATTTTGGATGCCTGTGTTAGGCTTAAGTGTGCTTGTTGTTGCGATTTTGTCATAAACATTTTTTTGATTGATCTTTTGTGGTGATGGCGATGTGACGGATTCCTTGGTAGAGAGAGACGTCCAAAACAACAAATGCTGGGGTGGGGTTGCTACACAAGTAGATTGAGCTGTCCATGTCCACATCCGACTGTCCCATTCTCCCAGCCGGTAGGCTGGTGCCAATGCACCGCCCGACTCCCGCCCCGCCACGTCAGCTTTTCTCTCACTCTCACCCCACTCTCATCCCACGGTCGCCACGCGCGGCATAGTGGCAGCTCTCGCCCCGCTCTCGCCCCACTCTCGCCCCGCTCTCGCCCCCACTAGCACCGCTATCGCCCCGCTCTCGCCCCGCTCTCGCCCCGCTCTCGCCCCGCTCTCGCCCCGCTCTCGCCTCCAACGCGGGCGGTAGCCGGGCGGCAGCGGGCGGTACCGCCCGGCGCCAGCCCCAGCGCCCCACGCTAGCGTCCCGCCTCACTCCCGCCCGCCTCCCGCCCCAACTCGGGCGATAGCGCCCGCACTAACGCCTCCATTGGCACCAGCTAACATGCCGGTTGTTCTTGTAGCTGCTAGCTAGCTGTTGATCAAATTGTTCCTTTTAGGAGCTGGTAAAAGTTCTTCTCGGCTCAATTATTGGTCTGAATGGCATGATTATTTATTTTGACTTTAGGTGTACGGATATATCTTTGTGAATCGTGCTTATATGGGTCAAATGACACTCTTAACGCCATCTGTGACTTAGCATCCACTGCCATTAATGTTGCAGCTTTGGTAATGATTCAGTTTGTATAATATGGAAAATGTGCCGACAGTTACAAAAACTCAGATAGACAGCCAAGTGATGAACTGGTGGAACTTTAACAGCAGAGAAGGCAATCAGAGTGATGCCGGAAACTGCAACTTTTCCTTGTCTAATGCGCTCAACAAAGCATGGTCTTTGTCCTGTCTTCATATTTTTTCCTGTTTCATATCCAGTAATGTATTTCTAAATGATGAATATCAGATGTATTACCATTGAAGAATCATGAATGGCATGAACATTTTGTCTTATGCTTAACATGCCAAATTTGTGTGCACTTTCTAATTTTTAGTTGGGGGTGGAAACACTATTATACAATACTTTAGCAATTTAGCATGCAAACATTCAGAATTGAGGACTATTGGTTTCAACTTGACATTTCAAATGTACATGTTAATATGTTATTGTGTTAGCGATGCATATGTCCTTAGTAATCTGCATAGGACCCTATGTTTGCCCTCTATTAGGTTCACACAAGCGGACAGAAAATTTCCTGCGTCCATTGAACACAAAAGTTAGGTCCTGTTTTCCAGTATTGCCTTCTATAGTTCTGCTACATTAGGAGCACACAGCTGATGCTTTCTTGTTTTCTCTTTACATGTAACATAAGCAACTATATTAGAGATCCTAATCTAATTGTTTTGTAGCGTTCCTTCAGTCCCAGTGCCAAAACTATATGTACGTGTACATGAAAACTGTGACAAGGGCTAGAGATTGTGGAGGCACTGGTTGGATGCTCGTTTGTTGCTAAGCTAAAAAAAAATCTCCTTTTCCTTCTGTGCTGAACAGAACTTTGCCCCAGCCTGCATCGAGCCCTTATTGCCATAGCCATTGCCCTTGACCTTGCTGCCATGCTCCACCAGATATGCTGTCCTAACATCCAAATTGAGTCCCATCGGACTGTGCACTGGACCCACTTAGAGTGACAAGCAGGGTTGGCTTGGTTCTCTGCTACATCCTGCAGCCTCGTACAGTAGTGGAAAATAGCGAAAAGTGAGGATGTGGAGGGGACATGGGGATCCATGTGACATAATTTTGAGGCGGATGCTGAGGAATTGCTAGGATTAGAGAGGTGGTTTTATCTGCTTCTGAGAGAGATATTCAAGCACTGACTGAGTCTCAATGTTTTTAATGCAAATTTGACCTAAGCGAAGAGACAATAAGGAAAAATAATTTTGATGTTCTGAAATATGACACCACGGTCACTAGAATTGACTAAACTAGGTGGCAATGTATGCGGATTTCAAACTATATCTGTTCTCATGTTAGTTTCATGCACTCATTTCTGTACACGCTGATTAATTTTTCAAAGCGTTATACTGAATAGGAGTGCTTTCAGTGGAATGGACATAACTTGGTTTGATTCACAATAACACTATTAGCCTTGTCCATTGTTGGTATTTCATGAGCTCTTAAGATACCTTGCCCATTGGAAGTCATTCTAATGTGACAAAGTTTTCTGCAATATCTTGCCTGGAATTATTAAAGCGATTTTAATAGCTATTTATCGAACTATTTTTTAATTGTGGTTGCTATATTTGACAGCACATATTGATCATTCTGCTAGAGTTATGCAAATAATAACATGGAATAGATCCTTCAGCGGCTTGCAAAATGGTGATGATGGGAAGGATGATTTTGAAAATGATCCAAAATTTGGCCAAAAAAAATGACCCAAAACTGCCTAAAACTTTCTCTAGAAATAACAATAAACAGAAAAAAACTGTTCTGTCGCGGCCTGCAGCCTACGCAGCCCGCACGCGCTGCGCACTGCTACCAGTCGCACACGCTGCGGCCTGCACGCGGCCCGCCCACGTGGCCCAGCCAGCGGCCTGCCGACGCGGCCCGCACGCTGCCCATGCGTTTGCGGACGTGGCTCTATCCTGGCCGTCGGATGCGATCGACGGTCCAGCCGCTTTCGGCCCGTATAAAAACGCTCCAACCGCTAGAACCCTAACCCTAGACTTCATTTCCCCCCGTGGGGGCTCTCTATCTCGGCCCCCTTCGGCGGCGGCGCGGAGGCTTCACCTCCTGCCCGCTTGCGCGGCTCCGGCGGCTCGCCGACGAACGGCAGGGCACTCCACGGCGAGCCTCCCCTTTTTCTCTTCTTTTCCGTCCACCAAAATCTGACGGCCGACAGTGAGCTGTGCCGCCCAGCACTTGGCAGGGACGGGCACCCTCTTCCCTTCCTCCCCCAGCCACCTAAAACGATGGCGACCGAGGAGAAGCTCTAGTGGCGCCCCTGGCCCTGCTGCCGGCGCACGCGAGCACCCCGAGGGTGAACGCGCCGCCGTCAATTGGCTCAGCGGCGGTGCCTCTTTGCCAGCAACCGCGAACGACAGCAGCAGCCGCGTCGACGGTAAGATCTGGTGAGATTTCTTTTTTACTTTTCTTTGCCCCCGTCTCGCACAGCCGCAGCAGCAGCAAGTGGAGAGGAGGTAGTTCTTCTTCCCGGTGCCTCGGCTTGCCGATGTGCACCTGGATCGAGGGGAACGGCGCGGCCTTGCGGTGGCGCTTACTTTGCCGGTGGCCCTGGCCGGTGACACTTTTCTTTTCCCTTTTGCAAAAAAATAGGGTTTATGTTCGGTGGGAATGAACTAGGGTTTTTCTTTTCTGTAACTTTTCCTGAGCACAAGATCTACGAGATCTACTACGCTAAAACACGCTTTGATACCATTGTTAAACGTAGAGATCTACTAGGATAATCTCGTGCCAGGATGAACAAGATGCAGGGGGTAGTTACCTTCTCCCTTGGAGGCAGACGAGCCTCTCGACGTCGACATGGTGACGGCGGCGTGGGAGAGCGGAGACGGCGGTGTAGCTTTCCGTCGGCACATCGCTAACCCTAGATTGGATTGGTATGTCGGCGGGGCGTACAGCAAATGCGGCGAACCTCGTACTGCGAGCCGCCGGCCCCAACCTCTCTTTATAGCGCTGGCGACAGGGACCCACCAACCATAACGGGTTGGGCGCCCCCGATCAGGGCGCAGGTCCAAAGGGCCCCACCAACCATAACTTGTAGGTATACTTATTATATTCACGGGGGTTTCCTTTCGATATTGGACAACACTCAAGCCTCACAGCAATGTAACTTTGTAAGAGCATGTCTAACAGACCCCCTAAATTTCTGCCCCGTATAACACGAGTAGAGGGCCCTGTATTCGATTTCGATCGGCCGAAAACTCGTTCGAGCTAGGAAACCCCGTATCCCTAAACTGTAAAAGGGCATATTCCTAGAATATGCCAAATCAATATTTTTTCTTTTTTTCCTCTTCCTCCTCTCCTTCTTCCTCCTCCAGCCCCTGCCCCAGGCCCTGCCCGCCGCCACCGGCCGTGGGCTGGCCTCCCCCGCCCGCCACGGCCCTCGTCGCGCGACGCCGCTCCGGCCCCCTGCCGTCCTGCTTCGCCTTGCCGTCTTTCCCACAGCCGTCCATGCCGGGGCAGAAGGGCGTGCTCATCGTCGTCGACGCGCTGCCGCGGGACGATGGGCCGGTGCACCGCGTCGTCGACGCCATCGGCCGCGCCGTACGTTAGGATGCTGTGCAGAACCTGCGCCACACGCACCCTCCGCGCCGTCCCCATCGCCGGGCACTGCTGCTTCTCGCCGCCCATTGCCGCCCCCGCCCGCCACGGCCCCCGTCAACGAGGCGTGGGACTCCGCAGGCAGGGCGCGGCCGAAGGCCGGTGCAGGGCATGGCATGATTGGGTGCGTGCAGGATCTCGATCTGGCGCGATTGGGTGCGTGCAGGAGAGTCAACGAGGCGGAAGCAGTTGCGATTTCCTGAAAGTTCAGCGCGCCACGAGTGGGGGGTTGGCCCTGTATTCAGCCTCCCACCCTGTACTTGTAGGGGGCGAGGAGCCGCCCCGTAGCCAAAACTGTAAAAATTCGATAGGGCGGTTGATTTACGGGGTCTGCTAGACGCCCGGGTAGAGCTCTACCCCGTATATCGGCAGTTGTTTTACGGGGTTGGGCCTTTTAGGGGGTCTATTAGACATGCTCTAATAATGTAGCACTGCCCTAGTTTCAGTAGGCGCCTTCACAGTTGACACCTAGTCTTATACCTGTGTTGTTTCTGTCCATATGTGAGGTGAAAAACTAGGCAGAAATAAATCTTGGGTTGGTTGTGCTGCAACTGTTGTAAATGACAACACTAAGTTTGCACTTGATATCAGGAAGGGCCGGGCTTCCTCCCCTCATGGGCAGCCAAACGACGCGGTAACTTGACCTGGGCCAATTCAGCCCGGGGTTCCTGGGCCAGGGAAAGGCCGCGGAACCTCTAGGGAATGGCTGCAACCAAACTAGCCCTCAGTGGGCCGGAGGGTGGGTTCGTGGGCCTAGGGTTAAACCCCAACGACAGCGAGCCCCTCGCCACAGCAGATGTCTCTCGCCCGCTTGCTGCCGCGCCTCGGGACGAGCACCAAGCCACCAACCGCAGCCCGTAGGGGAACCAAACCAACAAACTATTCCTAGATCCACTCTCCCCACGCCCACACTTCACTCTACTCGCCTGCTGGGCAATGCGGTGAAGAGAGGAGCCGTCCAGAGGGAGGTCCGCAGCGGAGTCGGAGATGGGGTGTGCCCAGTCGCGGATCGAGTACGAGGAGGCGGTGGCGCGATGCAAGGAGCGTCGCCAGTTCATGAAGGCCGCCGTGGCGTGCCGCAACGCCTTCGCTGCCACGCACTCCGCCTACGCCTTCTCCCTGCGGGAACCGGCGCCGCGCTCTCCGAGTTCGCACACGTGGAGGGGGTGCCGCCGCCTACCCCACCTCCCGCCGCGGAGCCGAAACCCGGCAGGCTCTCCACCGCCGGCGGAACCGGCGCGGCGGCCGGGGCCACTTTGCCGTCGCCGATAGACGAGGAAATGTCGCCGCCGCTGCCGGAGTTCTCGCCGTCGACGGGGAAGATCCACCGCTCCATGAGCATGCCCATGCCGCCCAAGGCCGAGGCCAGGGGCCCCGCCTCCATGCTCCACAGCGACTCCATCCGCGAGGAGGACGAGCTAGAAGACGAAGACGCCACCAACGATGACGACTCCCATCTCGACAACCCGCGGCGCCGGCTGCGCCACCGCCACCATGCGTAGCCCGCGACATCACCACCTCCCCTAGAAACTCCCATAACCCCCTAGCCACCACCCCCTCCTCCCCCTTCCCCGCCCCCGCTCGACCCCAACGCCACCGAGGACGACGAGATCGTCCCAGACCCCGAGGACGGCAACTACGTCCCCGCCTCCCCACCCCCTCCTCCCCCTCCACCAGCACCCATACCATCCTCATACGACGATGAGGAGGAGCCGCGCACGCCGGAGATGGCCACGCCTCCCCCATCCCTCGCGCCCAAGCACCCCAAGAAGAAGAAGGGCAAGGGCAAGGCGAAAAATGAGGAGGTGCACCACCAGCACACGGAGTCCGCTCCCGCGGTCACGCTCGTCACCAAGGCCGGCAACGTGAAGGTCGCCCCCGCCGAGTCGGCGCCGCGCGTCCATCTCCTCCGGGTGCTCAAGGAGATCGACGACAGCTTCCTCGGGGCGTCCGAGAGCGCCAAGGAGGTCTCCACTCTGCTCGAGGCCAAAAGGATGCACTACCACTCTGCTCGAAAGCTCCATATTCTCCTTCCTAGCTGCAATTTTGGATGTCTTCTTAGGCTTAATTTGAGCTTGTTGTTGTGATCTTGTCATAAACATTTTTTCATCTTTTCGGTGATGGCGATGTGATGGATTCCTTGGTAGTGAGAGACGTCCAAAACAACACATGCTGGGGTGGGGTTGCTACAGAAGTAGATTGAGCTGTCCATGTCCACACCCACTATCCCATTCTCCCAGCCGGTAACATGCCGATGCCCGGTGTTGGAATCTAAGATTAGTGTAATAGTACTCTAGTAGAGTCTAGAATGCTCTAGGGGAATTGGAGATTAGTAGTAGTCTCCTAGGAAAGTCTAGAATATTCCAGTAGTGTGCTAGAATCTAAGTTAGTTTATTAGCAAAGTCTAGAGTATTCTAGGGAGTGTTAGTATAGTAGTAGTGTCTAGACTATTCTAGTGTATGAGTTAACATGTAAGCCTAAGTTGAGCTATATATATGAGAGGGTGTGGAGGTCCAAGTGACCAACCCATCCACAATTTCCCCAAAAGCCTACATGGTATCGAGCTAGAGGCGGTGATGGTGTGTGCTACGGGCTGCTCGTGGTGATTCGGTGGAGTGAGGTGGAGTTCCGCAAAATCCGGGGAAATACAACGGACGGGCGAGAGGAGTGGAGTGTAGAAGTGTTGATGTGAGCTCGCTGCGGAGGTGCGGAGCCAACCGTCTGCGGCGTTCGGAGTGGTGGTGAATCTTGCAAAGTTCGGTGTGGTGGTAAAGGGAGCAGCTGGGTGAGGTGCGGCTGCTTGTGGCTTGCGGTGAAGAGGGAGAAGCAAAGGTGCTGATTTCTGCGTGTGCGAGTAGAGGACGAGAGGAGAGACCTAAGCTGCGTGTGCAGCCGGAAGAAAGATCCGGAGGGGTCGGGAGATGCTGCAAGAGTAGGTCAAATATAGCGAGAGAAGAGAAGAAGCACATAAGCTGGTTTGTTGGTGATTTTCAGCAATATTGATCAATGGGGAGAATCAAACAATTGAGAAGCTACTTGAGAAAATGACTCAATTGCTCAAGGAGATTGAGAAGTTGAGACAATCAAGGGAGAGTGCGGAAATTCCAAAACAAAGTGGAAAAACAAGCTGTCCTAGGAAATTGTGTGAACCTTGCACAAACGAAGAAGCAATCTCAAGTCGGGCTCCGCATTAAATGGAACTTGTTCAAATTGGATTCGGATTCGGGAGCATCGGCACATGTCACGGGTAAGTGGAGTGAGTTTGCATCATATACTCCACATCCACCCATGCATAAAGAGACAATCCAAACAGCCGATGGAACTTATCAACTCTGTGAAAGGGGTCGGCACGGTGAAATGCACTCCGTCCATTACATTGTCTTCGGTATTATATGCTCCATCGTTTCCGGTGAGTTTGGTGTCTATGAGCTCTTTGGTTGATGATATTGATTGTCGAATAATTGCCGATCGATATAATTGTATAATTGAAGAGAGGAAGACTGGAAGGAGGCTTGGGATAGGTGTGAGACATAAGGGATTGTGGTACTTGGATAGAAGGGAAACCGATGAAGCGTTGTGCACTTGCTCTCACGGTTGTTACCAATGATGATGAGGCAAGGTTGATACTCCAACATTGTCGATTGGGCCATATGTCCTTTGATACTATGAGTAAGATATTCCCCGAAGAAATGAAGAAGGTGGACAAAGAAAAACTTGTGTGTGATGCATGTGAGTTTGGAAAACACACCGGGACATCATATGTGAGTCGTGGACTGCGGAGCACGTTGCCCTTTGTACTGATTCATTCGATGTATGGACTTCCCGGTGGTCTCGTTAGCGGGATGAAGTATTTTGTCACCTTCATTGATTGCTACTCCCGAATGACTTGGATATATCTTCCGAAACATAAAAGTGAGGTGTTTACATGCTTCAAGGACTTCTATGCATATGTCCAAAATCGCTTCAACGCTAGTATTCAAATTATCAGGACAGATAATGGGACGGAGTATGTGAACAATGAATTTGGCAATTTTCTTTCCCAAAAAGGAATACTTCATCAAACTTCATGTCCCGATACTTCTCCACGAATGGAGTAGGCTGAAAGGAAGTATCGTCATCCGCTGGAGGTGGCTCGATCACTTATGTTTACCATGAATGTGCCCAAATTCTTGTGGAGTGAAGCGGTTATGATCGCTACTTATCTCATCAACCGGATGCCCTCAAGAGTGCTTGGGATGAAGACTCCATATGAAATGATCTATGGCCAAAATGAGTTCATCGTTCCGCCAAAGGTGTTTGGGTGTACTTGCTTTGTTAGAGACCATAGACCTTCGGTGGGAAAATTGGATCCTCGTGCTGTGAAGTGCATCTTCGTTGGATACCCATCTGGACAAAAGGGCTACAAGTGTTGGAGCCCTAGTTAGCGGAGAACATTTGTTAGCATGGATATGACATTTAGAGAGTCTGAGCCGTTCTATGGAGAGAAGACGGACCTCAGCTCGTTGTTTGACTTTGACTCTCCTAGCACAATCGAAGCTAGTCGAGAGGGGGAGAGTGAACTTTTGAGGACAAAGGAACATGAACCATCCAAAGTTGTTGTTGGTTCAATTCCATCTCCTACTAGTGAAGAGAGATGAACAAAGCCAAATGAGGAAGAAAATCTAAGGGTGTCTACAAGGAGACAAGCTACAAGTGAAGAGAGATGGAGAAAGCCAAACGAGGAAGAGAACTTGAAAGTGTATACACGGAGAAAATCGCGGCATGAGCAGCGGCAACAACGAGGTTCCCACGACAAGTGACACACAGAGTGCGGGGGAGCAACATGCGCAACAACGAGGCTCCCACGACAAGTGACACACGAGTGCGGGGGAGCAACATGCTCCAACGAGGTGTTGAAACTAATGAATTGTGTGATGACGCGAGTCCATCTATTACGAGGGATTCAATGGACTTGCCCATTGCCTTAAGAAAAGGAACCCGAGCTGCAGCTAGAAAACCTCCAAATTGGTACCAGGAGGAGCATGACATTGCTAATTATGTATCATATGCATCTCTATCTACGAACTACAGGGCCTTCATCACATCACTGCAATCTGTGGTGATCCCAAGAGATTGGAAAGAAGCAAAACAAGACCCAAAGTGGTACGAGGCCATGTTGGAGGAAATGAAAGCTCTTGAGAAGAACAATACATGGGATCTTGTTACTCTTCCAGCTGGAAAACGTCCGAGTTACTTGCAAATGGGTGTATTCCGTGAAGCAATCCCCGAAGGGAAAATAGAACGATACAAGGCAAGGTTGGTGGCAAGGGGTTACAGTCAAACATATGGGATTGACTATGACGAAACCTTTGCGCCTGTTGCAAAGATGAGTACTATAAGAACTCTTATTTCTTGTGCTGCTAAATTTGGTTGGCCCTTGCATCAACTGGATGTCAAGAATGCTTTCTTGCATGGAGATCTCCGGGAAGAAGTTTATATGGACATTCCACCTGGCTTTAGTAACTCCAACACCCAGGGGAAGGTGTGCAGATTGAAGAAGTCTTTGTATGGTCTCAAGCAGTCACCAAGGGCATGGTTTGATAGGTTCCGGAGAGCCATGCGCAATATGGGTTACAAGCAATGTAATAGGGATCATACTGTGTTCTATAGGCATTCAGGGCGTCGTATTACCATCCTTGCAGTTTATGTGGACGACATTGTTATCACTGGAGACGATAATGATGAAATAAGCCGGCTGAAGATGAGATTGAGCAGAGAATTTGAGGTTAAGGATCTAGGACAACTCAAGTATTTCTTGGGTATTGAGATTGCGAGATCTCCTAAAGGAATAGTTATCTCTCAACGGAAATATGTGTTGGATCTACTCAATGAGACTGGTATGCTTGGGTGTCGGCTTGCTTCAACTCCTATTGAGCAAAATCACCGGCTATGTGCTCGATCGGGAGATCCGAGTTAATAGAGAGCGCTACCAACGGCTTGTTGGTCGACTTATCTATTTATGCCATACGAGACTCGATATATCTTATGCCGTGAGTGTGGTGAGCCGCTACATGCATGACCCAAGAAGTGGACATCTAGAGGCAGCTTATAGAATTTTACGCTATCTGAAAGGAAGTCCTGGAAAAGGTCTATGGTTCAAGGCCAATGGGCACTTGAGTGTGGAGGGATATTGTGACGCTGATTGGGCAAGTTGCCTTGATGACAGAAGGTCAACATCGGGCTTTTGTGTCTTCGTAGGAGGAAACTTGGTATCTTGGAGGAGCAAGAAGCAGCATGTGGTCTCAAGATCAACTGCAGAAGCAGAGTATAGAGCAATGGCGGTGTGTTTGTGTGAGATGTTATGGATGAAAGGCCTCCTGCGGAGAGGGCCATTGAATCTTTGGTGCGACAACAAGTCAGCAATAAACATTGCTAACAATCCCGTTCAACATGACCGAACAAAGCATGTGGAAATAGATCGATTCTTCATTAAAGAACGGCTTGACGAAGGAACCTTGAAGTTAAGCCATGTAACCTCTAGAGAACAAATAGCAGATTGTCTAACCAAAGGATTAGGTAGTAAGGAATGTTTGTTGGCATGTAACAAGATGGGAATGATAGATATCCATCGCCCATCTTGAGGGGAGTGTTGGAATCTAAGATTAGTGTAATAGTACTCTAGTAGAGTCTAGAATGCTCTAGGGGAATTGGAGATTAGTAGTAGTCTCCTAGGAAAGTCTAGAATATTCCAGTAGTGTGCTAGAATCTAAGTTAGTTTATTAGCAAAGTCTAGAGTATTCTAGGGAGTGTTAGTATAGTAGTAGTGTCTAGACTATTCTAGTGTATGAGTTAACATGTAAGCCTAAGTTGAGCTATATATATGAGAGGGTGTGGAGGTCCAAGTGACCAACCCATCCACAATTTCCCCAAAAGCCTACACCCGGCTTGTTCTTGTAGTTGCTAGCTAGCTGTAGATAAAATTGTTCCTTTTAGGAGCTGGTAAAAAGTGGTTCTCGGCACAATTATTGGTCTGTATGGCATGATTTTTTATTTTGACTATAAATATACGGATATATCTTTCTGAGTAGTGCTTGTATGGGTCAAAATGCACCCATTGGATTACACTCTTAACGCCATCTGTGACATCCATATGCCATTCAAAGATATGACCTATTCAACTTAAACTTGGAAGTGTTCTTTATATTAGCATCGCAGCTTTGGTAAGGATTCAGTTTGTATAATATGGAAAATGCGCCGACAGTAACAAAAACTCAGATAGAAAGTCAAGTGATTACCTGCTAGAAATTAACAACAGGAGAAGGCAACAAGAGTGATGCAGGAAACTGGAACTTTTCCTTGTCTAATGCTCAAGAAAGCCTGGTCTTTGCCCTGTCTTGGTCTATTTTCTGTTTCATATCCAGCATTGTATTTCTGAATGATGAATATCAGATGTATTACCATTGAAGAATCATGAGTGGTATGAACCATTTTTTTTTTGTCTTAGCCTTAGCACGTCAAATTTATTTGGACTTTCTAATTTTTAGTTGGGGATGGGAAAACTATTATACAATACTTTAGCAATTCAGCATGCAAAGATTCAGCATTGAGGACTAGTGGTTTGAACTTGACATTTCAAAGGTACATGTTATTGTGTTAGCGATGCATATGTCCTTAGTAATCTGCATAGGACCCTATGTTTGCCCTCTATTAGGTTCACACCGGCAGAACACAAAAGTTAGCTCCTGTTAATGCTAAC
This sequence comes from Lolium rigidum, assembly GCF_022539505.1. Classification (NCBI taxonomy): domain Eukaryota; kingdom Viridiplantae; phylum Streptophyta; class Magnoliopsida; order Poales; family Poaceae; genus Lolium; species Lolium rigidum. Next base: position 300,276,065 of record NC_061508.1, read on the forward strand.
ATCCTGCCAGCATCTCCTTCTATAGTTCTGTTACATTAGGAGCACACAGCTGACGCTTTCTTGTTTCTTCTTTTACATCTAACATAAGCAACTATATTAGAGATCCTAATCTAATTGTTCTGTACTGTTCCTTCAGTCCCAGCGCCAAAACTATATGTACGCGAACATGAAAATTGTGACGAGGGCTAGAGATTGTGGAGCCACTGGTTGGATGCTCGTTTGTTGCTAAGCTAAAAAAAAAACCTCCAACACACGATTCCCGCCATTAGGCTTGCCTTTTCTTTTGTGCTGAACAGAGCATTGCCCCATCCTGCATCGAGCCCTTGTCGCCGTAGTCGTTTCCCTTGACCTTGCTGTCATGCTTGACCACGACGACCAGACATGCTGTCCTAAGTTAGCTTGGTCCTAACATCTAAATTGAGTCCCATTTGACTGTGCATTGGACTCACTTGAGAGTGACAGGCAGGGTTAGCTTGGTTCTTCTGCTATACCCTGCAGCCTCGTACAGTGGTGGTGAATAGTGAAAAGTGAGAGGATGTGGAGGGGACATGGGGACCCATGTAAAATAATTTTAAGGCGGATGCTGAGGAATTGCTAGGATCAGAATCAAGATCAATAGGAGTTAATCGGTTGGTTAGAGAGGTGGTTTTATTCAAGCACTGACCATGTGAGTCTCAGTGTTTTTAATGCAAATTTGACCTAAGCGAAGAGAAAAAAGAATTTTGATGTTCTCTGTTGCTAGAATAAATCAATAGACTAAACTAGGTGGCAATGTATGCGGATTTCAAACTATGTCTGTTCTTATGTTTAGTTTCATGCACACATTCCTGTATATGCTGATTAATTTCTTTGAAGTGTGCTACTGAATAGGAGTGCTTAAATTATTTCAGTGGAATGCACATAATTTGGTTTGGTTAACAATAACACTGTTAGCCCTGTCCATTCTTGGTATGTCATGAGCTGTTAAGTTACTTTGTCCATTGGATGTCATTCTAAAGTGACAAAGTTTTCTGCAATATCTTGTCTGCAATTATTAAAACGATTTTAATAGCTATTTCTTGAACTTATTTTTTATTTTGGTTATTATATTTGACAGGGCATATTGATCATTCTCCTAGAGTTATGCAAATAATAACATGGAAGAGATTGTTCAGCGGCTTGCAAAATGGTGATGACGGGAAGGATGATTTTGAAAATGATCCATCGGAGACTCTGGTAACTGTCGTAGATAAAATTTTAGCCTGGGAGAAAAAGCTGTATGATGAAGTGAAGGTGCATTTCATTCCTGTAGTCCATCATGACTGTCTTTTGCTTATTACTGGTTTGAACTTATTAATTCTGAGATTCTAATTAGTTTATGATGATTCTGAATTCGTACCGAAAGAAAACACCTTTGGAAGCTGAGATGATTCTCTTTATCTTCCTGAGGAGACAAAATAACTGCCACCTTCTACATCAAATAACACCCATTATTCCACATCAACCAACATACTAGATGGTAGTTTTTTTTTGAAGAGACATTCAGAATTTTGTGCTCTTTAGTCTGTACCAGAGTAGGAAACGGACATACCAGAGATGTTGGTGTCTTGGCAGTGTGCTGATTTTTTATAGTCTTCATTTGCCAAGTTACCAAGTGCAAACATATTTTTTAGGAGCACCAATCATGTTAGCAGTAACTTATTATACACCGATGGGGCATCGAAATTATTTTTACATGTCTATCTTGTGTTACGTGCAATTTACACTTGCTGTAATGTGATTATTTTGTTAGCAGAAGCCTATTTTATTTTGGCAAATGAAGCCTATACTGTTTGAACCATAATGTCGTTAGTTTAGCTTCCGTAGCAATTGTTCTGATAATGACATGGGCCAGGTGAAGTTGTTGAAAATCCTAGTTTTTCACTTTTTCAGAAATGGGAACACAACGAATGTTATTCGCAAAAAAAAAACACAACAAATGTGGCAATAACAACACATCAAATTTGGCAATAACCTGCCCGTTCGTGCGAGAAATCTTTCTGAATGAAAACAGGCTTGAACTGCAAATCAGCTAAAGATCAATCAACTACTGAATCAATTCACATTGTTTATGTTGAATTTTGCTCCCATTTCTTACCTGCCACCCTCTGATACACCTTATATGTCTCAATTGCACAGGCTGGTGAGATTATGAAGCTTGAGTATCAGCGGAAGGTTGCTTTGTTAAATAGACAAATGAAAAACAATGCTGCTATTGATGTTCGGGAGAAAACTAAAGCTGCTGTAACCCATTTGCATACAAGATACATAGTTGATATGCAACCAATGTATTCAACTGTGTCAAAGATCCAGCATCTCCGTGATAATCAACTTTATCCAAAACTTTTGGATCTTGCTGACAGGTAAAATTAGATGAACGTTGCTTGTTTGTTGCTCATCAGGATGCTACTGTCTTTCCAGATATGCATTTAGAACCATAATGGATTTGCTCTATAAACTTGCCCACCTTATCAATTCTGCTAATACTGCTTCATGCATGTTGAAAAGTGCACCTAAAGGCTGTTCTCTTCTATAACCTTTCCCTAGTACTACAGTCAGTGAGTATAGTTGGTCTATAGCAGGGGCATCAGCAGTACTTTCCTGTTTAGTATGGTTATAATATTTGTCATCACAGACTTGATTTTTTTGTTGGTTTATTTTCTTGTAATAAGCTGAATAATGAGATCTGGTTACACACAATACAAAACTCTAAAATCTTTATTTGGTACTCGTCTTTTCAGGATGGCAAAAATGTGGGAAGACATGCACATGCATCATGCAAACCAGCTGAAAACTGTGTTAGATCTCAAGTCAGCTGACATTTCTGATTCCAATATCGAAACAAGTGCACATCACCACAGCGACATGCGCCAGCTGCGTGATATTGTAGAGAAGTGGAACTTAAATTTCAGTGATCTCATTAGCTATCAGAAAGAGTACATAAATGCTCTCTACAGCTGGTTAAAATTGAACATTATACCTATAGAGATCAGCTTAAAGGACAAAGTAGCATCGCCACCAAGGATGCAGCAACCTCCTGTTAAAGCTCTTCTCCAATTTTGGAATGAGCATCTAGCCAAGCTACCCGTTGATCTTGCCAGACATGCCATCATTAGCTTTCGGGCAGTCCTGGACACCATATTAAGTGTCCAAGACGAGGAGTTGAAACAGAAGGAGTACTGTAGCCAACTTCACAAGGAATACGTGCAGAAAGCTCACGCATTTGAGGACTGGTATCACAAGCATGGACAGTACATAACTTTTGAATTTCCAGAGAGCAGTGAGGGGATGAGCCAAAAGGATGCAATTTCGAAGAGATTTGCTGTAGAGAGCTTGAAAACCAAGCTGGATGATGAGGTTGAAGTCCATAATAAGTTGTCCAAGCAAGTCAGGGGGGAATTTCTTTCCATCCTGAAAGCACACCTGCCAGAGCTGTTTCTTGCTCTGACTGACTTTTCTAGTGCTTCTTTCGGCATGCACTCGCAGCTAAGATTGATGCCACTCATGCAGGATCAGGGTAGTCAAAACTAGCTCATGAACATGTACAGGAGTTAGGCCTTGAAATGTTGTAACGTTTGTATGAGAACAGTTAAGCATGGTGACCGTTTTGTTATTTGAATTATCATGGGGAGCGAGCTTCCAGAATCATTCTGGTGCTGGACGACTCATGCTAAGTTGCATGTGACAGATGGAACTCTTCTGCCAATTGGTTGTTGACATATTATCCAAAGTTCGCTGGGCACATGGCTGGTTAGAGGTAAATTCAGTTTCCAGTATACTATTGGCAGATATGAATAGAAGGCCCTTGCCGCCGGTGGGGTACTGCAACGACGTGAGAGACAACAGCTGGGTTTCGCCGACGTCGCTCATGCCGAAGGTGACGCTGATGGAGCGAGGAAATCAAATGCATACAAGTAAAACTCACCCTTCAGGTTTAAAAAGGCTCGAAAGAACTTCCACCAAAAGCTTTGCCTTCATGCTTTAGAGCTCATCCTTCGAACGTATCATTCACACGCTTGTACTCAATCATGCAAGCAGCATAGTCTACTCGCCTTGCATAGTTGTCTCCGTGGCAATCTGCAGCTCTTTGCTATCCAGGGTGCCAATTAACACTCGTGTACCTGGAGCTAGTCGGAACTGGGATATTTCAGCTGTCACAGACATTAATCTGCTTAAATGGCCCTGTGGACTATAGCTTTTTCGACAAAGAGTATATATTAATATCAGAGATACCAATTACACCCAGGCTTTGCAACAACGCACTGCCCTAGCGACATTACGGATGCCCTAGCGACATTACGGATGCACACGGCCAAAAAAAAAAATTACCAAAAAAGAAAAGCCCCGCTACAGTGATCTAATCCTTTAAACAACAGCACTAACACCACCATGACAACACCAGAAGTTCAGCTTCTCCAAAAGCGACGCCTCCAAGAAGGTAACAGTGCACCAGCGCTGTCGTCGCCCGATCATAGATCTTAGGTTTTCACCCTGAAGAAAATCCTCACTCTCAAAACAATGCTTTCAACAAGGACATTGCCAGGCACAACCAATTAAGGCTAGACCTTGGATTTTCACCCTGAAAGGTAAGATTTTGAACTTCTCATGTGCAGTCGCCCCCACTCGCATGCCGCTGCTACAAAGACACCGATCATGAAGCCAATTCCTCCTCGCCACCAAGTCTCGAGTCACCATTGCAAGACCACAGATCTCGACTTCTATGTCATTCTCCGCCAGCACCACGGAACAAAAACATGGGTGCGCTCGACCGAATTCCACTCGATCCGCAACCTCCAGGTTTGAATCGCCCAATGGAGCGCCGGCGGAGCCTTCCGGAACACGACACATCCGCTAGATCGATGAGGACAGGCACCGGCAGATCTGCATCTTGGCGCGAGAAGAAATCCAAGGACCGCCGCCATTATTTGCAAGACCAGCAGGTCCCCACACCGCTGGTCAACTCCGATGCAGCAAAGGCGGAAGAGGAAGAAAAGGGGATCCAATGCAGGACCGGACTAACCCCACGATCACCGGATCAGGCCGCAGCCATCCATCAGATCCCGCGGGTCAGGGCGCCGCCACGGGCGCCTCACCCCTCCTCCTCGACGCCTCCTGATGCGCGTAGATGTACACGTCCGTTGGGAACCCCAAGAGGAAGGTATGATGCGCACAGTGGCAAGTTTCCCTCAGTAAGAAACCAAGGTTTAATCGGACCAGTAGTAGTCAAGAAGCACGTTGAAGGTTGATGGTGGCGAAATGTGATGCGGCGCAACACCAGGGATTCCGGCGCCAACGTGGAACCTGCACAACACAACCAAAGTACTTTGCCCCAACGAAACAAGTGAGGTTGTCAATCTCACCGGCTTGCTGTAACAAAGGATTAACCGTATTGTGTGGAAGATGATTGTTTGCGAAGAAAACAGTAAAGAACAATTGCAGTAGATTGTATGCCATGTAAAGAATAGGACCGGGGTCCACAGTTCACTAGAGGTGTCTCTCCCATAAGATAAAAGCATGTTGGGTGAACAAATTACAGTCGGGCAATTGACAAATAGAAAAGGGCATAACAATGCATATACATGGTATGATAAATATAGTGAGATTTAATCAGGGCATTACGACAAAGTACATAGACCGCCATCCAGACATGCATCTATGCCTAAAAAGTCCACCTTCGAGGTTATCATCCGAACCCCATCCGAGTATTAAGTTGCAAGCAACAGACAATTGCATTAAGTATGGTGCGTAATGTAATCAACAACTACATCCTTAGACATAGCATCAATGTTTTATCCCTAGTGGCAACAGCACATCCACAACCTTAGAACTTTCTGTCACTGTCCCAGGTATCAATGGAGGCATGAACCCACTATCGAGCATAAATACTCCCTCTTGGAGTTAAGAGCAAAAACTTGGCCAGAGCCTCTACTAATAACGGAGAGCATGCAAGATCATAAACAACACATAGGTAATAGATTTATAATCACCATAACATAGTATTCTCTATCCATCGGATCCCGACAAACACAACATATAGTATTACAGATAGATGATCTTGATCATGTTAGGCAGCTCACAAGATCCAACAATGAAGCACATAAGGAGAAGACGACCATCTAGCTACTGCTATGGACCCATAGTCCAGGGGTGAACTACTCACTCATCACTCCGGAGGCGATCATGGCGATGAAGAGTCCTCCGGGAGATGATTCCCCTCTCCGGCAGGGTGCCGGAGGCGATCTCCTGAATCCCCGGAGATGGGATTGGCGGCGGCGGCGTCTCAGTAAGGTTTTCCGTATCGTGGCTCTCGGTACTGAGGGTTTCGCGACGAAGACTTTAAGTAGGCGGAAGGGCAACGCGGGGGGCCACACGAGGGCCCCACACGCCAGGTCGGCGCGGCCAGGCCTGGGCCGCGACGCCCTGTTGTGGCGGCGCCTCGTGGCCCCACTTCCTTTCCCATTCGGTCTTCTGGAAGACTCGTGCAAAAATAGGACCCTGGGCGTTGATTTCGTCCAATTCCGAGAATATTTCGTTACTAGGATTTCTGAAACCAAAAACAGCAGAAAACAGCAACTGGCTCTTCGGCACCTTGTTAATAGGTTAGTGCCGGAAAATGCGTAAATACGACATATAATGTGTGTAAAACATGTAGATATCATCAATAATGTAGCATGGAACATAAGAAATTATCGATACGTTGGAGACGTATCACCTCCCGCCGGAGACCTCAAGCGCCGGCCATGGGGCAGCTGCGCCGCCCTGTGCCCCGAACCGATCTCCCACCTCCCCCCATGAGAGACCTCCAGGGTGCGCCTCCCCTACCCACCATCGGGTGGGTGCCGCCACCACTGCCGTAGAGGCAAGCAGCGACGGCCAGGAGGGCGGCGGATGGCGGCCTTGTAGGCGGCGGCGGCGGGGTCCCCCGGAGTCGCTTGAGAGAGGAGCGACTCAGGAGGAAACGGTTCGTACGGTTCGGCCTTGAGCTGATCCTCGAAAATGAGGAGAATTTCACTTCCCGGCCTCTGCACCAACCACGGATGCACACAACCATTTGGCATGAGTACTAAGATTTGTAATCTTGATTAAGATTAAAGCATAGTACTCAAGATAAATGCATGAGTACCAGGACCAGCCTGGGTCTCAAGTATAAATAGGAACCTAAATTCGCACCCGTGAGGATTTGAACTCAGGTGCTGGGTTTGTACATCCACTCCCCCAACCAGTTGAGCTAACCTAAAGATAATGTGGATAGGTTCGCCTTTGACTGTCAAACACACGCACACACATGAGGTCTTCGACATCAACAGAAAAATAATGCTAAATTTTCCTAGTCCTTGTCAGCTTGATTATGTACTAGAAGGATACCTCCCGCGTCGCTGCGAAAATCATACTCCCTTCGTTCCTTTCTATTGACTCGATTTTTTTAACATAAGAACATGACGCTTTATTGATTAAACCACATCAATACAAATAGTTCCCCAGAGAAATTCCAGAACAAAATAAAACACACAACTAGAGTTTACATTATTGCTAAACGATGCGCCGCTTCATTGAGAACTCACTTCACATGTAGGAATATACTAAATTCGAATCAATTAAAAAAGATTGAAGGGAGTAGAAATTATGTAAAAGTATCCAAGCAGTATTTTAAATATAAAACATATTGTTATGCACTTGTGTTGACTGATTTGTGGAATTGATAAAGTTAAATGTAAGTTCGAATAGGATGAGAGGCATACAAATTTTTTTTTATTTTTGCAAAATGTACCTCACGCTAACAAATGGGTAAATATGAAGAATGAGCGGGACATATTCCTTACTACCATGTCGGTGCATTGCACCGGAGATTTTAGTTTTTTCATATGCTTCATGAGTAAACTGTAATTATTCATACCGGATGAAACATAATAATATTTGGATTGTACTGCAGTTTCAACACTAGAAAAATATGAACATACATATGCATTAAATAGGACATGGATGAATATACATATCTATAGGTGGAGTAATATTGATTAATTTTTGAAATCGTAAAGACCAAATCTATACTAATAAATAGCAGTAAATTTTTATCTCAAATAAAATTTAAGCAAAGTGAGCAATGAACAACGTGATATAGCCAACAATCTTAACTATTAAACTGGAACCCGCTGTTGGTACGTGTTCGTCCTCCAACTCAGAAAAGTCCTTTTGCCTCTTAGCCCCTCAATACATGACAAATCAACCCACAATCCAACCAGGCCACGGGGACTACGTGTACGTCCCCCAGCTGGCCAGCTCAGACAAATTCTTTTGCCTCTTAGCCCCTCAATACATGACAAATCAACCCACAATCCAACCAGGCCACGGGGACGCTCACGGAAAGAATTCACCAGCTGCACGACCTGACTCATCGATGCCGGCGACACCGCATCCGAGCTCCCAGTACGTGAACACTCCAACCGCGGGAGGTGGCCTCCTCCGCCCCGCTTCCCCCCAGCCATGCACATGTTTCCCTCCAAAGCTGGAATACCGCCCGGCTAAACGGATCACGAGCTTGGCTGACGGCAGGACACGAGGAGTCAAGATTAAACCGCCTCTGTCGAGGAGAGAAGGCACATGGGCGGACGGAGGGGAGCCCGAGGAGACGAAGGGAGGAGAATTGTGTTGTTGGGTGCAGGGAAGGGGAGGAGACACTGATGGTTGGCTGAGAGAGAGAGAGAGAGAGAGAGAGAGAGAGAGGACGCTCACGGAAAGATTCACCAGCTGCACGACCTGACTCATCGACGCCGGCAACATCGCATCTGAGCTCCCAGTACATGAACACTCCTACCGTGGGGGGTGTCCTCCTCCGCCCCGCTTACCCTAGCCCTGCACATGTTTCCCTCCAAAGTTGGAATGCCGCCCGGCTAAACGGATCACGAGCTTGGCTGACGGCAGGACACGAGGAGTCAAGATTAAACTGCCTCTGTCTGGGAGAGAAGGCACATGGGCGGACGGAGGGGAGCCCGAGGAGACGAAGGGGGGAGAATTGTGTTGTTGGGTGCAGTGAATGGGAGGAGACGTCGGCGGTTGGCTGAGTGTGTGTGTGAGAGAGAGAGAGAGGACGCTCACGGAAAGAATTCACCAGTTGCATGACCTGACTCATCGACGCCGGTGACACCGCATCCGAGCTCCCAGTACGCGAACACTCCTACCGCGGGGGGTTGCCTCCTCCACCCCGCTTCCCCAGCCCTGCACATGTTTCTCTTCAAAGCTGGAATACCGCCCGGCTAAACGGATCACGAGCTTGGCTGACGGCAGGACACGAGGAGTCAAGATCAGTGGCAGAGCTTCAGCCCGGCATGCCCGGGCAGCTGCCCGGGCTCGGCTCCGTGCGGCAGGCGTAGCTCCCAGTGCGATTCGTGTGAGTATGTGGTGAGTCAAAGGTAAAAAAGTCAGAAGCTGGCTGCTTGCCCGGGCAATAACTACGGCCTGCTATGGCCTTTTCCCTTTCATTTGCTCAGCCCAATAAAATACACACCAAAAGGTAACCAAGTTGAGTTAGCTGGCCTATAAGTTGCCAACAGGCCTAGCTCGTATCTGGACTCAAAAGTCACCAAGTCAGGATGCCAGTTCGACCGTGTTATCTGTTCGTCTCCTCACATAGCGGCACCAACGCAGCTACGGCGACACGCGCACACGCGATGGCGGACGACACTGGAGACCCGGCGGAAGCTCACAGGTCAAGACGATGACAGGCTTCTGAAGGCAATACCACTTGCTCACCTGAAATCTTAGCAACGATAATCACTCTAATTATTTTACTTCTTAATCATTGTGTTGGATCTTTAATTTCTGAAAATTCCAAGATTTTGGTTAAAATGCCAAGGCAGCGGTATTTGGATACCTAAACTTTTATCTGTGACTCATATTGTTTATTGAGCTACTTGCTTATCATATTTAATTTCTAGAATAGTACAAATGTATGGTTCTTCATTTTAGTACTAATATTCAGATTATGTTATACAAATATCCGGTTGCAATTCCTGCGAGAAAATATCCAGTTGCGACTCCCCGCAAAAAGTAAATTCAAACGTGATTCTCATTTTTTTTCTTAGCTATGGTCCGCCCAGACTCCAATTTTTTCCTGGCTCCTCCACTGGTCAAGATTAAACCGCCTCTATCGGGGAGAGAAGACACAGGGGCGGACGGAGGAGAGCCCGAGAAGACGAATGGAGGAAAATTGTGTTGTTGGGTGCAGGGAAGGGGAGGAGACGCCCGGCGGTTTTGATCAATGTTGATGCTGCTCTTTTTGCTTCATCTCGTCGCATGGGAGCGGGAGTGGTGATCCGGGACCATAATGGAGTTTGTGTTGCTGCTTGCAGCGACTCTTACCAGGAGGTTACCATTCCTGAACTAGCTGAAGCCATGGCGATGAGGAGGTCTTTAATCTTTGCTAAGGATGAGAGCCTCGATCACGTGTCTCTAGCTACTGACTGCCTCTCCATGGTTCAGCGCATCAACGCCGGTGAGATGGATCGTTCGATTTGTGGACCAGTTGTCCAGGATATCAAGCACCTTATTGCTACATTCTCGATCAACTTGTTCTGTTGTTCATGTTCGTCGCGAGCTGAATGCGGCGGCGCATTTGTTAGCCCGTTCTAGGGAGTTTTTCTTTGTCTAGTGTGTGGCGTGGTGTGCCTCCGGATTGTATCCGGCAAACTCTTTGTATTATAATTCTGTATGAATCACGTCTTGATCGAATAATCTGAATAACATCATGAGTTCAATCTGATGCATCAGAGTCCTTGGGCCTCAGCATACAAATTAAGATGAACTATTTAACAGATTTAGCGCATCCAGGTCAGATAGTTAACAACCAGTTGTACACTAGCACATCACAGCATATTGGATGACCGAATAAGAGCATGACTGCTTCATTTCACATACAGTAGATCTAAAAAACTTTGACCAACGGAGGAATGATCCCTCTCTTGGCTATACGTTGTTAGGTAGAATGAGACTATCCCCGCGGATGAATGATAACCCGGTTTACTCGCCCCTCCTGCGAAATTACCACGGATGGGGAGTCGAACTCGGGTGGGCTGGCTGCGCGCTCGCTTGCCTTGCCACTGAGCTAGAACTCAGTTCTCAACATAAAGTAGATCTGAGTCAGTACCAAATTCATTACCTGAAACTATGAAGATGTTTCGTTTCAGGTGTTCGGTTTCAGCATAAACTAAATTTTTCTATATATCATGTTTCCCAAAAGTACACTAATTTTGCATTGTAAAAACAAGATCTTGACCTCTTTTTCTAATCTGAAGTATCTGTTGCCAAGACAGAAAATACTACAATTTTACAACTTTGATTCTAGAAAAACTTAGATGCCAAACTGATCCTGAGTGACATGTTTTTTTTTGGAGAATTAAGTATGGTTCACATGTGGGGTCCGCACAGTCACCTAGGTCGCACATCTACTTCCACTACAAGAAAAGTTGCCATGGCCGACGAAGTTGAAGTCGCGCCGTGGTTGGTGGTGCACCAAGGCCGACGATTTTTGGTCCCTCCGTGGTTCATGTCAAAACTTTTTTTTCTCGTTTTGAGGCCACCTAGCCCGACGAAAGCGGCTAAAACATCGCGTATGGTGGCCCGGGACGTGGTGCATCGCGAATTCTCGGGTTCGCCGGCCGAGTCAACGCAAATCCGCACCGCCCAGGGATGTAGGGCCCACATGGTAGCCTCTCTAGCATTGTTTTTTTCTCGATCGCGCCATCTCGTTCAACGCTCTCCGATCGAGCCGTTTACGATGCAGGATCATGGGTCCCGCTTGTCATCCTCTATGAACCAAAATTCCTTCTTTTCTTGGATTTTTTTGACCCCCGATTTCGGCTACTTCCTTTTTCTTTTGATCCCGTGCCGCCTTGGAAACGTTGAGACCGCTGTGCAGCTAAATGGGACCCGCATGTCATCCTCTATGAGCAATCAACTTTCTTTTCTTGGAGTTTTTTGGCACCTCATATTTGGTCACTTGCCTTTTTCTTTCGATCCCCTGCCGCCTCTCAAACGGTGATACCGCTGCTGCTAAATGGGACCCGCATGTCATCCTCTATGTACTATAAAACTTTCTTTTCTTGGATTTTTTTGGCACCTCATATTTGGTCACTTGCCTTTTCTTTCGATCCCCTGCCGCCTCTCAAACGGTGAGACCGCTGCAGCTAAATGGGACCCGCATGTCATCCTCTATGGACTATAAAACTTTCTTTTCTTGAATTATTTTTGGCTCCTGATATTTGGTCACTTGCCTTTTTCTTTCGATCCCCTGCCGCCTCTCAAACGGTGAGACCGCTGCGAGCTAAATGGGACCCGCATGTCATCCTCTATGAGCAATCAACTTTCTTTTCTTGGAGTTTTTTTGGCACCTCATATTTGGTCACTTGCCTTTTCTTTCGATCGCATGCCACGTTTGAAACGTTGAGGTACCTGTTGGCTCATGGGACCCGCATGTCATCCTCTGTGTGCTATAAAAGTTTCCTTTGTTGGATTTTTTTTCACCCTCTGATTTTTGGCTTGCCTTTTTCTTTTGATCCCCTGCCCCCTTTGAAACGTTGAGTAAGCTGTTGGTTCAAGGGACCCGCATGTCATCCTCTATGTCCATCAACTTTCTTTTCTTGGATTTTTTTCACCCCCTAATTACTAGCTACTTTCTTTTTCTTTTGATCTCAAGCCGCATTACAAACATTGAGACCGCTGCTGCAAAATGGGACCCACATGTCATCCTCTATGTACAATAAATCTTGGATTATTTTTGGCTCCAGATATTTGGTCACTTGCCTTTTTCTTTCGATCTCATGCCGCCTTTGAAACGTTGAGTAAGCTGCTGGCTCATGGGTCCCGCATGTCATCCTCTACGAACAATAAAAGTTTCCTTTCTTGGAGTTATTTTTTACCCCTAATTTCTGGCTATTTGCCTTTTTTCTTTTGATCCCCTGCCCCCGTTGAAACGATGAGGACGCTGTTGGCAGGTCGGTCCCACATGTCATCCTCTATGAACAATAAAAGTTTCCTTTGGTGGATTTATTTTTGACCCCTAATTAATTTCTGGCTATTTCCTTTTTTTCTTTTGATCTCCTGCCGCCTTGGAATTGTTGAGAATGTTGCTGCCTCATTTTTCTTTTGGTCCTGTGCCGCCTTGGAAATGTTGAGACCGCTGCTACAAAATGGGACCCGCATGTCATCCTCTATGTACAATAAAGTTTCTTTTCTTGGATTATTTTTGGCTCCTGATATTATGTCACTTGCGTTTTTCTTTCGATCTCATGCCGACTTTGAAACGTTGAGGATGCTGCTGCCTCATGGGTCCCGCATGTCACCCTCTCAGAACGATAAATGTTTTCTTTTCTTGTATTTTTTTACCAACTGATTTTTGGCTTTTTTTATTTTCGATCCCTCGCCGCCTTTGAAACGTTGACGACGATGCTTGGCTCATGGGTCCCCGATGTCGGCCTCCCGTACAAGAAACATGTGATATTTTATTTTGCGGACAATAAACGTTGTATTTCGCTCTGAGCTATTGCAAACGGATAAATTAAATCTTTATATCTACATAAACAAACTTATATGTTGAATCTCCTTGTTTTTTGTTTTTGCGAAGCATAGGACTTTCCTGTTTTTTTTTTGAGAAAAATCCGACCTTTCCTGTTTTGGAGTGGGCTGAAATTGTACGAGTCAAAAGGCCCGACGGGATAGTTCGAAGGCCCGGATGTCCGGATACAACCCAATTGAAATCTTTCTTTTCTTGGATTTTTTTCACACCCCGATTTACGGCTACTTCATTTTTCTTTCGGTCTCGTGCCGCCTTGGAAGCGTTGAGACCGTTGCTACAAAATGGGACCCGCATGTCATCCTCTATGTACAATAAAGTTTCTTTTCTTGGATTATTTTTGGCTCCTGATATTATGTCACTTGACTTTTTCTTTCAATCTCATGCCGACTTTGAAACGTTGAGGAAGCTGCTGGCTCATGGGTCCCGCATGTCATCCTCTATGAACAATAAAAGTTTCCTTTGTTGGATTTATTTTTTTCCCCTAATTTCTGGCTATTTTCCTTTTTCTTTTGATCCCCTGCCCCCTTTGAAACGATGACGACGCAGCTGGCAAGTCGGTCCCACATGTCATCCTCTATGAACAATAAAAGTTTCCTTTGATGGATTTATTTTTGACCCTAATTAATTTCTGGCTATTTGCTTTTTTATTTTGATCCCTGCCGCCTTGAAATAGTTGAGGATGCTGCTGCCTCATGGGTCCCGCATGTCATCCTCTCGTAAAGGTAAATGTTTCTTTTCTTGAATTTGTTTACCAACTGATTTTTGGCTTATTTTTTCTTTCGATCTCCCGCCACCTTTAAAACGTTGACGACGCTCGCTCGGCTCATGGGTCCCCAATGTCAGCCTCCCCATACCGCAAATCCTCTTTACGCAAAGGTTGTATTTCTAGATAGATAAGGTGGATTCGAATCCGCCATGGTTCGAGCAGCTCGGGTAAGCCTTCTTGCACTGATTAATGGAAGTAGTGTATCGCAAGGTCAAGACATGTGGCTCGGTGTAATGAATCTATATGAATCATGTTGTGGATTCAATCTGATAGTTCTCTAACAGGTCAGCCAAAATAGAAATTAAGTTTTTTTCTAAAACGGAAATGCAAATTAAGATGAACACAAACATTAGTTATCATAATAGCCGATCATACATACATACTTGCTAAGAGCAAAAGCTTGCCGGAGTTTTACCACCCATACAATTAATTAGCGGTTCGGATAAGATAACCTTATATAAGTATAACTACAAATGCATTTGCTAAGGGCTCATGGGACAACGAGAACTAGACAACCGCAAACTTTATGACCAGCATGTCACAGCGGCATCGAAAGATCTTGACCTTCAACTTTGATCCAATGCGAAGTTTGGCACCGTCAATGAACTTTTTCCACCTGGAAGTAATAGCCAAGCGGCCATCTGTGGGACTGACAGAGTACCGTCCCTCCACGGTGAGACCTTCACTCTCCATGACGAGGGATATCTTGCCCCTTCGGCCAGCATTGAGATCCTTGGAGATACTTTTAGGCAATTTCTGATTCAAAGAAAGAGATACCACCAAAAATTAGTCAATGGCACCAATGCACTGAACCATGTGAGACTTTGAGCAGAGAAGACATCAAGATAAGAGCAGTTATGCTGTCATATACTCACGAACATAGCCTTCAGATGCGTCCTGGTCACCACACGGGTGGCCACGGCAATGAGTCGAGACCTCGGTGATTTGGGTAGGGCGAGTGCATGAGCTCGGGATGGTACACGAGCTGGTGCTGATGCGGGAGACTGCTGGGCGAGGTGCGATAAACGGTGCCTCTAGAGGAACCGGTGCG